>NC_041362.1:20004232-20099232 GCF_900634415.1 Cottoperca gobio | reverse complement strand
ATATCTGGCTACGTCCTTTGCTCCGCCCAACCTTCAATTTGATTGGTTCATCCATCTGTCTGTTGTACCTCTTTGGTCAGCTTTATGTTTTTACTTTAGTGAAAAATAGTAAAGTCTCCATCCAAATGTAGCACACATTTTAACAGAATTTTCAAAAAGCAGCAAAAGAATCAATATATTTATGCCATGCACTACTGTTATGGATTTTAGGTGGGTGCATCAAAATAAAATGTTGGAGGCTCTAACTCTCCAGTTGGGTGAAATTAAACCACTGCAGAAGAAGAAGGCACAACGATGACATAATGTGATGGATATCTGGCTTTTTGGTTTATTTCATTCATTTGAGGAACGTTATGGTCTCTTCATCACTCCACTCAGATCTGATGTTTTCTGTGTGTTCAATGAATCGAAAGCTTTAGTGGACGTTTAAATCACAACCTTCATGTGCGTCATGATTTATTTGCTTTGTCCCTTTCGATTGCATTTAGCTTTTTTCAGTGGAATCCGCTTACACACCACAGTGACACTGATCAAGCGAGCTGTTAGTTTCATTACTTCTTTCATTTCCTTATGTCAATTCCATAGTAATCTGCATGAGAAATGAAGACACCCGGACAGACATGATCACTATAACTGTTGCGTTTGGGTGCCATTGGTCATTCAAAACGTTCGTTGATTGAAGCGTACAGCGGTTTAAATTGTTTTTACAATGTAAGTAAGTAAGCATGATTGGCTCCTTGTAGTTTAGCTGCAGGGCTCCTGGCTGCACAGCAGTCCCTCCGTCTGACAACAGACAAACACATTATGTTCTATACATTAACCTGTGCTGTCCTCTGCTGTGCTCCCTCAGCCCGTCAGTTACACACAGTCAAATTACAGGAGTGGAATCCTGAAACATTGTAGACATATGTGTGTGTGTGTGTGTGTGTGTGTGTGTGTGTGTGTGTGTGTGTGTGTGTGTGTGTGTGTGTGTGTGTGTGTTTGTGTGTGTAGCACGCGCGCATCCTCATATCCACATCATGTTTAATAACTAAATTCAGCTTGATCTGTTTTTCTTCTCTGCTCACGCAAGACACACACACAGCAAATAAATATAGAGGAGCAGCTTGTTTTCTGGGCTTACTCTTAAGAGCACTTAATATGCAAGTGTGTGTGTGTGTGTGTGTTTGTGTGTGTGCGTGTGTGTGTGTGTGTGTGAAAACATAATGAATTCATGCATGATTTTGAAAATGTTAAAGCGTATTTTCTCATCTTGCTTATTAGATTCTGAAAGTGTGAAGTGTGTGTCATGCATGTTATCCATCCATCATCTGCAGCTGTTATCCTGTGCGGGGTTGAGGGTTCCTTCTCTTTGCTCCTTACGTACACACCCACTGGTTCATTCTATAAGGCTCTGCTCTTTGGATCAATCAGGGTGCAGGTTAACCAATCACAGGAACATTCTCTGACATTTCTCCTTCAAACATCCACACTGACTTTGTATTTAAACTATTATTAGTATTAGTATTAAACTACAAATACCTTATGATAAAGGTATTTTATTTTATTAGGGGTATAAAGAAAATGTTTTATGTTCATGTGCAATATTTAACAAAAAACAATGGGAGATAATTTCTATTAACCTGTGATTCTTTTTTTTTTCTCAGTGTCCCGGTTGCTCACAAAAAGAAAAAGAAAATACACATTCCTTTCCCCATGCACTTCAACTACACTGTTGTACTCAAGCATCTGCGCTGTGCAAACAATCCTGTATTCCTCCAAGTGTATGTTCCTATACACAACATGAACAACAACAGAAAATAAGCAGACCAAATTGTTTATGCTGCAAATTAAATTGTCCGTGCACTATGTAAAAAGATGCTGTTCTTTATTTCTCAATTCATGTCAATGAAACGTTAAAGCTCAGTTGTGGCCCTCTGTTGTGTTTTGCACTTTTTGCATCTGGAATTTGCTTCTCATTGACCCATAAATAATAACAACAAAGGGATATCCACCTGCAGGGAACAACACACACACACACACACACACACACACACACACACACACACACACACACACACACACACACACACCATAGGAGCATCATCATGTGCTATATATAAATAAGGCACGGACCCATATACACACAACTCCACACCGGTCATGACATGCACATAACACGCAATGCTGCATATATATTTGATGCAGCCAACACTCACGCACACAGATGCACATACACATACCTACTTACTGGATGTGAAATAGATGTTTGGCAGTGGCTGCGGCACACGTGCTACACGCGATGCCCTGAACTGTGTGCCCTCCTGTTGTTCGCAGCAGTACAGTAATAACAGAGACGTACCTTAAGCATAAAGCAACTCTATTGCACATTCCTTCAATCGTAAAAGGCTGTAAATATGTAATAAAAGGCACTGAACTGGTGGTCAAGCTTCTGATGCAGGTACAACACAGTACAAACACCAAACAGATTTTAATGTTATATTCATTTGGACCCTGGTGTATAAAAGTTTTGTGAACATAATATTTTATAAATGAGAGAAGTGCATGTGTTTGTCATGTTTCAGTGGAATGCCGCTATGGTTTTGTTATTGTGATAATGATGTGCAGTTCTGAGATACAATTCAGGTGACATCAGGGGCAGCTTGTGTTAAAAGGTCACAGCAAACAAGGTCAAAATGAACTTTGAGCATAGACTTGAGGTGTGAAATCCGAAGGGCACCCCTAATAGCGCTGTACTGTAGCAAGGTCCATGATTATGGCAGTGCTGAGCTGCTAACAAGCATTCGTTCTAATGACTGACTCCACTGGTTTGAAAAAGCCCAATTGTATGGAAGTCTATGAGAGAATGACTCTACTTCTCACTTGACTTCCATGTCCTGCATGAACTAAAGCGATGCTTCATTTGTAACATTTTGGTCGCCTAAAAATATGTTTCTCAGGGTTTGGTTGTACTTAACTCCACCCTCTTGTCCTATCGGTGTTACCTTTGGTTCCAAAAAACAAGATGGCGACAGCCAAAATGTCAAATTTGAGGCTTTAAAATGGTTCAAAGCAAACTAGGTTATTCAAGTCTTCCGACCCTGTCTGAAATCAAAAGTGTTATAGCTGTTTGAAACAGGCACACACGAAGGCAGGGTAAAAATCCTGCTGTCACTCTGTGTGTTTATATGCACTTATGTAACTTTCTCCAGTAAGGTGATTTAAGAAAGCTTATGTAAATCAGAAACCAAGTTTCTTTGACTGAGCGATGCATCCAAGAAGATTCCAGACATGGGATTAATCTGCAGATGCGCCAAATGTTACCAAACCTTTCTGTGGATGTCAGTTTTTGAGCCACTGCAAAGGCCTACATGTGGTAGGACCTGGTGACTCATTTTCAAGTCGATTACCAGATTACCAGTCGGTAAAATAGGTTTTTCAAATATTGTGAATCACTGTAACCAGAAGAGGTCCTTGTCATAAATGTGCACAACAAATATTAGGACAATGCGTCCAGTAATAGATTAGCTGCGGATAAATCAACATTTCAAATGTATTATGTCAGCAAACTAATGTTTTCATACATCACAAAGAAGATAACCAACGATTGTCGATGGTTAAGTATGCAGAGAAACTCAATGGTCTAGTACTTGAGATATATGTATTAATCTCTTATTCACAAACACACGCATGAACACACACACACACACACACACACACACACACACACACACACACACACACACACACACACACACACACACACACACACACACACTCCCCTTGATAGTGGGTGATACTTGCATCCAAAGTGGTTTGGTGGAATTTCCTAACCTGGAGCAATATATATCTACTGTCAGGTAAATTAATCCTGATCTTCATTAATCCACACTGGAAAGACTATCACATGTATTTGTCCTACCTCAATCAATATGTATTACGACACTACGAATATGTTTCTGCACTATTATGTATTTTCTGCACAACTATGTATTTTCTGCACAATTATGTATTACAAACATAATAGGGGCACTTCCCCTTTAAGAGTAACAGGTCAACAAACCATCACTTCCGGACTGCTGACGGAGGAGCGTGTAGGCGCCAAACTGGGACCAATGAGGAGAAGGTCAACGCCTACTCCATGTATTAGATGCGAATTTTCAAATGTTTGGGCACACCTGGAGCGGAGCCGTGAGACCGTAACGATGGGGCTTTTTGAGCCATGCGGTCTATGGAAACGGCGACGCGAAATGTGTCCTCAGCTGAGAATATTTTCTTTGTTTGACTTATTGCGTTAAATAAATATATAGATTACATCAGGAGATTGCTGTTTTGATTCGACCTTTAAGCTCCGAGTTCTTCAGCTTTTTCCTACCCTTTAATTGGCGTCCCTGGGTGGGCATCCCGAAAGGAGAAGTGAAGAACGATCGCCGAGTATCGTTGACTGGTATTCATTGCACGTGCAAAAGATCAGGTGAGAGTGAACACCGGTTGAAACAAATATTCACTGCAGGTAGACTAGGAAAACTTATTAATGAATGCCAGCAACAATGTTCGACGGTCATAGCTAATACAACTGCTGTTAAACGATAAAAAGCAATCCTGAATGTTGAAATACAAGCGATAAGAGCAAGCATAGAAGATATTAATGATGTTAACGATATGTATGAAAAGCCTACGGAGGGTTCCAGCGTAGTGTGGTTAGGGCCACGTGCTCATATTACTCAAACAAATCCCAGAGTGGGTGTCCGGTCTGGTACCGGATAAAGCTTATGGTAAGCTTGCATTGATATAGTTTAATACGAAAACACCTAAGGAAGGTAGCTAAGAAAGCTTAATTAGTTTAATGTTAAAGAAGTCCTTTGGCAGGCAGATAGGTATAGTTTAATTCAAAGACTTAAGGGAAGCGTGGCTTAGAAGCTAGTGTTGTTTACCAAAGAAGAATAGTGATTATAATCCTGAATTACGTGAGAACCGATGACGATCGCCTCATAGTCTCAGATGTTGTATATCATCTTCTTTGCGGCAAGCATAGTGTAAAACATGTAAAGATTTGTGTATTGTTGTATTGTTGTGAGTAAAGTGTGACTAAAGCAGGCCTAAGGCGAGGCTAAGCTAGCGCTGATATTTAGCTAATGCATTGGAGTTTGTAGAACGGGTGAAAACTGTTCTAACTGACTGGTAGACGGTTGTGAAATCAAAGAGAACCGTGGAGTGTATGTGAAGTAGTTTTAAGTTGGAAAACTGTGAAAGAAGGAGACGTTTTTGTGAAAGGCCTCAGAGATTAGGACCAGCTAACGGTGGCCACGTGATGCTGGGTCGCTAATTCCGCCTATGATGTGATGTTACGAGGCATGTGAGAGTAAATTGTGATAAACCAAACCTTGAGTCTTATGCTGGAGCAGTTTTGGGTGGAAATAAAATGCATAAGTGATGTAGTGACCGAGTGATTAAAACCAAAAATGCGAGTTTTCTCCAAACTGGAAGGAGAGAAAATTTAGAACAAAGAAACCTCCATTTTCTCTTCATCCGGTGGGAATTTAAAAAACCCACATCCGGTTGATAGCTAAATGCCTCTGGTGGACAAAATTGAGACTACAACTAAAAGTTTATAGAAACTTTACAAAATTTAAACACCTCCACCTCCTGTAGGACGGCAATTAAAGCGCACCTAAATTTAAAACCGTGCACCAGCAGACAAATTGGTAAATTACAATTAAAATCCAATTGAATTGAGGAAAGCTAAAGAGAACAAAAAGGTGAAACCAGAACCCCAGACTGTAGACCGGACGTGAGAAAAAGGACTGACGTGAGAAAAAGGACTGACAAGAGAACATGACTCCCCAGCAACGGGGATCCACACTTCCGGAACCAGGTTGTATATCTGCAGTCACACACACTATCATAGTCAATTAAAGGAGGCTGAATTGTAAAGTGTAGAAAACTGTCTCTTATATGTTTTTGAGAAAACATGTTTAATAAGTGTGTGGATGACAGATATGTAGACTTTTTGTGTAATTCTGGAGCAGACAGAAATGATTAGAACAGAACAGAGCCGCAAAATACCAGCTAATGATAGATTACGTTCAGAATAATAAATAATAATAAAAGACTTTAGTCAAGAAGTGTCAGCATAACTCATTTAACACACACGGTCACGGCTTCTTTGTATCCCTCTGTAAAAGGCCGGCGTGATTCCCTCTTGGATGGCTGTCCGTTCCCACCTCTCCCAAAAATATTCAAACCTCATGACATTTTGTGAAAGACTATAATCGTCGACAGACGAATAGTAGGGAGATAGAATCTTCTGAGAGTTTAGTCTAAACAGTGTAGGGAGCTAGAAGCTCCTGAGGGTCCGATCGTAAATGTCATGAGGAAGAAATATGGTGAAGAGAGTTTGTAAGATAATAGGGAATGAAACAGCTGACAAATTATTTAAGAAAATAAAGTTTTGGTAAACTCATCTGTTTTAGAAATACCAGACTATAAGAAGCCTTTTATTTAAACAGCAGACTTCATGACATTAGTATTAACACAGAACCATGGAGATAAGAGTAGACCAGTGGTTCACTACTCTTCACAACTAGACCCAGTAGATAAGGCAATGCCTGACCGCACATGAGCAGTAACTGCAGCTTCAATGGCAGGGTCAGGCCTCTGCATCAAGTGTTATTCAGGCCATTGACTTTAACAGTGACACATGCAGTGTCAGTTTCGTTTTCACAACCGCATCTGACTATAGAATAATGTACAACTTTGATCCATCTACATTATTTCCAACAGCTGAGGACGGAGAATCACATGACTGAACGACAGAGACGGACAAGGAACTTCACCAAGACCAGACTTGACTGACGTTCCCTAAGAGGAACCAGAGATAGAAATGTTTGATAACAGATCATGTAAAGTAACCTAGAGGATCCGAATGTGACAAGATCTCTGTAGTGACACAGACCGACGTATTAAAAGCAGAAGCTCTACCCAATCATCTGTCAGCAGAGCAGCAGAACTGATAGCATTGACAGAGACATGCAGATTAAAGAAAGACAAAGTTGTAAATATCTACACACACAGTGACTATGCATGTTCAACATGTGTTTGCTCAACAAGTACAGCATACAGGTATGGTAACATTGACTAACAAACATATTACTCACTCTAATAGAAGACTTATTGAAGGCAGTACAGCTACCAAAGTATATTGCTTTATATAAAGGCACAACACATATGATAAGAACTGATCCAGTTTCAGTAGACAACAATATGTAAATGAGAAGACAAACACGCCAGAACACAAGACAGAGATATTGAAAGAGATGCAGCTATAAAGTAAGAACAAGCCGTTTGGACTAAGAATAATTACATACGAGACAGAGACGACTGACGAAAGAACACTTGACCAGAGAAGAACTCAGTACGACCAAGAGCATGTATAAATGTGTGTATTGAGACACGGTATTTGACCATGTCTCAAAAGGGGGAGTATTATATTGAGTATTATATTAATAGAGTATATTCATAGCATTTGATTCAAAGGCCGAATGCCGACTCCAATAAAATCCATGCAGATGTGCTGAAACTGATATTCTGAACTAAATAAATATGAAGGAAATAAATATAGTTTAACGATTATAGACGTGTATAAAATGAGCTGAAGTATTTCCAACACATACAGTAGACGCTATGACAGTAGCTAAAGTGTTTACCGCTAAATGAACTGTAAAATAAGGTAATGTGTGTAAAGGATGATAATAATAATAATGATAATAAGCTTTATGTAAGAATTGCAGGTCAAAGTACTTGCACTGCAAAAACATAAAACATTAGACAGAATAAGAGCAAATATATCCTGGTGACACATAAATATATCACCACTCCTGTGAGAGACACTGACTCCATAAAGCAGAAACTGGACCTCTTCGTGGTGAAGTCTGACTACACAGGGAGGTGGTACCCATAGGGGCGCTTGTCTCACCATCAGTGAAGATTCAACAACCCGAAGTTTTAGAAGGGGACTGTGAAATGGGGGTCAGTCATCACAGGAGGGTGAGTATAGCCCTGTACACCTGAGACTGCACAACCACGTTAAATTTGATTTCTGTGACGTAATAACCTGTCCCTCTCCCCTAACAAGATGCAGAACAGATCAGGTGGGCAGAGGAGCACATCTGCGCCACGGAGAGGAGTGACATGTAAGAAAATAAATGATTGTGATCCATTATTCCTCACCATCGTTTCATCGCATCCCAGAGATTAGAGACTGTTTGTTTTAGGCAGCAGAGGTTTTAGGAGCAGGTCCACAAGGACACTTTAGGATAAAGGTAGAAAACAAGAAGACTGCAATCTCCAAGCAGTCAGTAGGAAAGGATATAAAGATACTACAGTAAGAAATAGAATAGCAGGGAGACAGGATATGTGGAGAAGAATATGTGGCTTGACTGTAAACTGTATACCACTAGCTCAGTAAATATATAGTGTGTGTGTGTGTACCAGTCAGGCCCCTCCTTGCTTTAAGCCCAGTCCCAGTAATACTCGGACCAATAACAGAGTAAACCTGTCTGTTAACAATGATGCACAGTGTAACAGAACCACTCAGCCCAATTTGCAAAAATCTCATTAAGAGATTTCCAACTCACAGAACCAATAGCACAAGACATGAAATATGTGCATTGATGACACTGGTCGAGCGTTTCTATGTTTGGCCCACAACAGGTCAAACTCTTGTGAGCTTGAACTCGGCTGAAGAGAAACACAGCACCTGGGGAGAGCTTCAGCTCCACAGCATACAAGAGATGCAGTAGGAGTCCCCGGGGAGTGCCAGAGATCAAATTGGAGCAGGCTTTGACTCATTGTTTTTATGATGGGCAACTACTAATAAGAATGTGGACTAATTACATTCATTGCATCTAACAGAGGTTTATTAATTATTACAAGGGATGCCGTTAAGGGACAAGCTGAACAACAAGCAGCTACCAGCTTATTGACATGATAGAATGTTTTTAGACATGCTCCGAGCAGAGAAAGGAGGTGTGTGTGTGCCATGTTGGATCATCCTGTTGCACAATTATATCAAATAATACTGTTTCAAAGAGATCAGTTACTAGAGCCTTACAAAGATTGACAACATTATATAAAGAATTAGCAGAGAATTCAGGGGTAGAGAATTAGTCTGGTGATGCTATGGAAAGACGGTCCGGGAGATGGAGAGTTCTCATGTCACTGGTATCTTCAGCATTAATAGCTATATCAATATTAATTTGTACATTATCTCCACCGATTTATATTTTGTAAATATTTATGCATTTTTTATATTCATGTACCAGCTAACCCAGAGCAAATTCTTTGTAGGTGAAAACCTACATGACAAGAAAGATTATTCTGATTCTAAATACTTACTGTATGTGGATGTTGTTATATACCATAAATTAGAAGCCGCATGACGAGATTAATTGATTCCACAATCACAAAACAAATGTACACGAGTATCAGCCCCTCTCCATAGATTTATGCAATTTGATAGAACTAGCCTGATTACAGAACGAAATTGCATTAGACATGGTGCTAGCTGAAAAAGGGGGTGTCTGCAAATTGTTTGGCTCTGTGTTGTACTTTCATCCCAAATAACACAGCCCCTGATGGATCCTTTACCAGAGCTTTGAAAGGACTTGACAGACTCAGCAAAGAGCCAGCATCAAACAGTGGGGTACTCATAGACTATGATATAGAGCAGGAACACGACAGCCAGGAGGAAGATGATTTCGTGTGAATAACTCTACAAAGTGTTCTTTGCTGCCATACCGAAGCCACTGACTTTATTGTAGTTACAGTCTCTCAGTCGTATACAGATATTACAATCTTATACAGACATTAAAAGTTTACTAATATTTACTGTCTTTTACTGGAAGTGTTTTTTATTATACTGAAGCTAATTGTCTTTATGCTGGAATAACAAATGAAGTTCTTTGGTTTTATACAGAAGGTATTTTTATGACTGGAATAAAAACAAGTGCACTATGAATGTATTCTTGTATACCATATGATGAATTTGTACACCACTCGGTGCCTTATATTTACTGGAGATTATACACACCATAAATGGTGTGTAAAGGGGGAATTGTCAGGTAAATTAATCCTGATATTCATTAATCCACACTGGAAAGACTATCACATGTATTTGTCCTACCTCAATCAATATGTATTACGACACTACGAATATGTTTCTGCACTGAGTGTATTACAAACATAATAGGGGCACTTCCCCTTTAAGAGTAACAGGTCAACAAACCATCACTTCCGGACTGCTGACGGAGGAGCGTGTAGGCGCCAAACTGGGACCAATGAGGAGAAGGTCAACGCCTACTCCATGTATTAGATGCGAATTTTCAAATGTTTGGGCACACCTGGAGCGGAGCCGTGAGACCGTAACGATGGGGCTTTTTGAGCCATGCGGTCTATGGAAACGGCGACGCGAAATGTGTCCTCAGCTGAGAATATTTTCTTTGTTTGACTTATTGCGTTAAATAAATATATAGATTACATCAGGAGATTGCTGTTTTGATTCGACCTTTAAGCTCCGAGTTCTTCAGCTTTTTCCTACCCATTACTACACAGTGGCATCTTTACCCATCTGCTTCTTGTTCCATCAACTCCTGTCTCATAACTTCCTGTAAACCATTCAAATTGCATCCATTAGTTTATACTCCAACAGAGGAGTTTAAATAAAACTGGATGGTACAAAAAAAGCTACCAGGCCAGGAAAGCTTTCTCCATCTTGGACTCTCATGCTCTCCTTTGAAAGTTAGCCCTGTCAAAGGGCTTAATGGTTTAATGGTCAACGGTTCTAATTCACAAGTCAAAGATAATTAAAGTTACAGTTGACACAAAAAGTTTGCGCAGATTTATTTCGCCCATGTGAGCGATCCACTAATCATAATGCTGCTGTGTGAAAAGACCTTTCCAGTCACACCCTGGCATCTCTTATGTCTCAGCAACGCTCAATACCTTTCTGAATGCCAGGGTTCATTTAACACAAGGCCCGAGAGACATCAAACCCAAATGGAACAAAACGCTGTAAATGTCCAAACACGGCCTGCTTCACATGGCATGTACAGTATACAGTACATCGCATGTTTTCTGCGTGACCTCTGGATGCTCTGCCTCATTGCATGAACATTTATGTTTTATTATGTGTGATGTCAACCATATATGCCATATATGCAAATTAAATCAAATCAAATCAAATCAAATGTATTTGTATAGCCCAATATCACAAATTACACATTCTCAGTCTCAGTGTGCTTTACAGACTGTACAGGATACGACACCCTCTGTCCTTAGACCCCCGCATCACACAAGGAAAAACTTCCTAAAAGAAACCCCACAATTAAAGGGGGAAAATGGAAGAAACCTCAGGAGCGCTGTGGAGGGATCCCTCTCCCAGGACGGACAGACGTGCAATAGATGTCGTGTGTACCGGATAAACAACATAGTACAAATACAACATTTGACAGAAATGATGTTGTGTTGAAAAAGAGAAAGTTTGGATGAATCCAGGAAAATGTCAATAAGGCTTCCCGGTGTCCAGCAGGACCAGGGCAGCAGGCACATCCACGATTCATGATCCTGACGTAAACTTTATCAGTGGCAACCTGCCACATGAGACACAGAAACTCTGGGGATAATGCCCCGGATGATGAGTTAGTAACATACATTTACATAAATGCATACAGATAGAGAGGGGGAGGAGGGGAGAGGGAGGGGAGGAGAGAGGAAGAGAAGGAAGAGAGCAGGGAGGTGTCCCCCTCACAAATGCACATATGCATGTGTTTGTGTGTGTGAGTGTATATACATTTTCCTTTCATCCCCAGGCACACAGAATCATACCGTTGCCTTCTCTTTGCATCTCTCTGTCGGTTTCGGTTTTCATCTATATTTTTACACGTGTATCCACCCCCTCTTTCCTCTGCCTCCCTCTCTGACTTCATACCTATCTCTCTGTGTGTTTCTCATCTCTCCATCCTGTCTCTGCACTCCATTTGATTCTCTTTGTCTATCAATCCTAATTCGCTTCCTCTTTATTTCTCTCATTATTCCTCTCTTCCAGGCTGTCTATATCTCCCCTTCCTCATCTCTCTCTCTTTTTCTCTCTGAAAAGTGTAACCTACTTACAGCACAGCTGTCTGATGAATAATGGAGGAGAGACAGTTACTATCAGCATCTCCATCAGCAGGATCCCGTCTTTGATCTCCGCTCCACTCCCCTTCCCTCCTGCCCTTCCTTGCAACTCCTAAGTTTCTCCTCACCTCCTTTTTCCTTTCAACTTCTTTCATCTGTTTTTATTTCTTTTCACGGTTTGTACAAAAATTGAAAATTGAATTTACTAATAAAAACCCCTCACGAAAATCTTTGGGATTTTTTCTTAACTGGCCAATTTTGAAATACAGTATTCTTATATTTAACCTTACATTTTATTACGTGTTGTTTTTCTTTTCTGATGAAACCACTGAAATGATTATCTGTGTGGGTGCTAAAACCAGCACAAGTAGAGAAAAGCCAAAAACGGTCTTAGAAATGGCAATTACATAGCAGCATCTATGTAGAGTCTGCAAAAATCATTATGTAACATCAGCCATCCTAAGTGTCATCACTGCCTCATTCATCCATCCACCAGATCAGCAGGGCTCAACCATAAGGATTGCCCAGAGCAAGTAAAATGCCACCTAGGGCTAGTACATTCACTTTCCCAGCACTAGGAATGCCCAGATCGTGCTATAAAATGATCGGGAGATCGGCATTTGTGCTTTCAAATCGCCGATCCCGGATAATGCTACATTGTGAACAACAAATGTGTGCTAAAATGGGCATGAGGAGAGCTAGTTAATGTTGTGCCGCTGGGCTGCACAGTCCTGCTTTGCCTAATAACGCAGCTACCAGCGAAAGGAGCAGAGGTTGCATTGACTTACATCGTGCTTTATTCTGTTGACTTGAGTATTGGGCGACGATAAATTACAACGTTATCATGTTGTGTTCAAATGTTGCCTCGTAAAATTAATTTTGGCAGGAAATCTTAAGAAATACAGTTGTTTGAAGGAGATATTAAAATAGATGTTAGAGAGGGAATAATGACCTGTTTAACTTCATAACACTAGCTCTAAGCAGCCTATAACACAAAGTTAAAACTACGAATGCAGAGATTGCAAAGCAAATATTTAAATATAATCATTTATCATTGAATGTTTTATGCAAATAACTACTAAATATGACAATAGTAATAAGTAGTAAGTAAAAAGATAACACGCTTTACACTGACTTTAGAACAGTTTCAATTATTTCCCAGGATGGTTTCAGAATGAAAATAGTTCATCTTCAGCCTTGTATTGTAGCGACACCGGGCAACATTGAGACGACACAAAGCCTAGAGCTGGACAATAATTCAACATTATCATTCATGGACTTCGCATTGTGATAATATGATCGCATTATCGTGTTATCATTTTACAAAAGAATGTTGTCCAAATGAATGGTTCCAAGAAAAATGTCTTTGAAAACTAACAAAGAAAGTCATTTGTTTTCATTTTTCATGTATGAACAGTTTCATCTGAAAAATGCATAACAATGAAACAGTTCATTGCACTGAATTTGAGAAAATATGACCCATACATAACCTCTTACTCTCACTTCCATCCCTCCTTTACACCCTTTTACCCTCCACCCTGCCCTCCATCTCCTCCACACTTCACACCCCTTCTTTCACACTCTCTTCTCCTTCATGAACACTGTCTGCTCTGCTCATTGTTCATCACACTTGATTGAATTATTGTGTGCTATGACACGGTCTATGGATTATTTGTTATTGCTTGATTTATTATTATTTGGATATTTATTCAATTTCTTTTCAGTTTAGATGCCTGGTCAAAATATTATGCGTTACACCTATTTAAATAAGAACATTTAGTTTGCGGTAATATTACTTGTTATTAACAATCAAAGCTTGGTGTGGAAGCACATGGCTCGATTAACCTGGTTGGGGGCCCTGGGACAAAAATGAGCTGCTGGGCTCCTATTAACCTCCTGTTGCTTTCCCTCAATGTGCAATGGCTACAGTATTCCTATTACTGATTAAACGCAAATTAATTTAGAAATATGTATCATGAGGGGAGCCCTGGTAGCTCTTCTGGTAGAGCTGGTGTCCAATGTCCTAAGGCTGAGACCTTACAACAGTGGCAAAACTGACCTTACAATAAAGGCAAAACGGCAAAAAAGATCAATCAATAAAGGTCTTAACAATGTTTAATGTTTTCAACAGATCATGGTCATGGGATTAAGCTTAAATATTTTAGATTTTATATATTTTATAAAGACATTCATGGTCCCCAGAAGATGAATCCCACGGATGTTGGTGATCGCATGACTTCTCTTCTAGCGCCATAAACAGGTCAAAACTATACTATACTATACTATCCAATACTGTGGGTCATCACCAAATACCAGCTAAACTACTGACATCATATCAGATCAACTGTTAGCATGTTAACACGCTAAACTAAGATAGATAATGTGGGATTAAACCTGTTAAAACCCTAACCCTGTTAACACTTTGCCATTGTTAGCTAACATCAGCATGTTGGCATGCTGATGTTAGCTTTTTTAACTCAAAGCACCATTGTGCCAAAGAATAGCCTAAGTTAGCCTTGCTTTACTCTGTGTAAATAGGCAGTATGGAAAGGGTTTCCAAAAATGTAAATCAAGATGTAAATCCAAGAAACTGAAGAATGATCAAATCAACACTAGGAAACATACAAGGAACTGGAATGTTCAATCAAACAGAGAAGACTAACTAGCAACAGATGAAGGGAGCACACAGACTATATACACAAGAGACTCAAGGAACCTCAAGCAACCGGCGTGGGTGTAGGGCAGAACCGCTCAGGAGGGCGACCAGACGACGGGGTCGAAGTGCGAAGCATGTCTGGAGTTGCCAGAATACCTCTGGAGGACAGACAGGAGGACAGACAGGAGGAGGACTAGACGGGCGAAGCACATCTTCAGGACAATCATGGGATTGCTTTGAGTCATGTATGTATCATAACAACGGCTTGTTGATCCACAGCCCTATGTTTTTTGGTTTCCCTTTGTGAATGACAAATACAGACTACCACCAGATGGTATGGAGAGTTATTTCTTCTCAGGCACGTGCAGAACATAAGTGCTGGTTGGCCATTAGCTGTAGCAAAGATGCTCTTAAGCTGTTTCTGGCTGTAATCTTCACGGCGTGTTTAAGTGTGGCTTTTTTCCCAGACGCAGTTGACGTGAAGCGAAGCAACAGTCAGCATCCGTCACTGCTAGTTCTATGATGTCAGTTTGTTGTATCTGCACCTTAAAGTTACTTTTTGAATCTGAGTAACCTGCATTAACTGATTTTATTGCCCACTTGGGGCAGCAGAAACAAGTTGTGAACACTCTGTTTTTGGTCTCCTCCAGCTCCTCAGTGAAATATCTGATATTTTGCTATAGCTGCTAAATGTTCCACTAAGCTGTTGTTGCTGAACAGGTTGTGTACAGTTGTTTTTAAAACATTTTTCTCTGAAAACAAAGCTGTAAGTGTGGTGAGATTGAACCAAAACAGAGTTGTGATTCTGGTGAGAATGTTCTGTAGGTTCATCACTACGAGCGACTACTTTCACATTGTCATTTGTTACATAGTTATGTTTAACATTCTTAACTGCTTCAATATAGCAAAAATATACATCCGCTTTAAGGAGAGTATTTTTGAGACGGTAGTACGTAATTTCCTTGTCCCATACTTTCTCCATCCAGGCTCCACTCTGTTGTTCTATAAGATATTACAATGGCTAAAATGTGTACTGAAATCTAGTGCTAATCTAACTGCTAACCCTGGTAACAATATTATTGGGCATCTTGTTTTTTGCTTTTTGAGTTCCCCCCAGCCATCATTCACTGCAACCATTCGCAGCTTCCCCTCCATACCGTTGTCACCTTATCCTTGTCTCACCCCAATGCCCTACTGACCAAATAAACACACAAAATAAAAATACATTGTTCACATAACACAAATTGTATATGTGTCTCTCTCACACCTTCCCCCTCCTCTCCCCATCCCTCATGCCCCATCGATCTCTCGCTACTCGCTACTTTCTGTGTGTTGGTCTGTCTGTGTGTGCTTGCCTGTCAACATGTCTTTCTTTGTAGCTGCTGAGCTACAATGGAGGATAAAACCAACGACATAAAAGACTCCAGGTCGAAGACGGTTTGACATGGAAGGCGTAGCAGGCCGTACCTGCTGCAGTTAGAGCTGGGTATGTGTGTGTCATTGAGAGAGGGAGCAGACAGAGTGTCAACTCTGTCAGAGGACTGCTGAGCTCAATGATTCTTAAACTGTTTGTTTGGGCTCTAGATATAAACCACTGTTTATCATGAAGGTGTGTGTGTGTGTGTGTGCATACATGTGTATGTGTCAAAGAGAGACAGGGGTACAGAGAGGCACAGAACAAAACTGTTATCTATAATGCCACACTGTGTAGCTGATGAAAACAGGTTAAGAACTTCCCAAAAATTCATAAAAGTATAAAATAATCAGCCACACAAATATACTTGAATGAAAACTGTGCGTGTTTTCTTGCAAGCTCCAAATCCAAGTCCACTCTTCCTGGTCGCTGTGAGAGATCAGTGCAGGAGCTTCATGTGATCAGAGATAATATTTATGTACAATAAATATATGACATACTCCTGTATGTCAAGGGTAACAATTGCCAACCTGACAGTTCATTATGTTTAACATTCTTGATTGGTTATGTTGTTCAAGTAGAACAATTGTTTTTTTACGATAATAGTGATATTGATTGTTTATTTTAACCTCTTTATTTTATGTGGAAAATATTACATTCACAAATGTCCCAAGTCAAGATATAAATTATATATTATATTGACACACTATATATATATTATATATGATATAATATACTTAAGAATAGTAAAGCAATGAAAACAATAGACATTTTTTGTTAATGTATTTATTACATGTTACATGGGATATATAGTTTTGTTGATACAATAAAGAGAAAAACATTTAAAGAAACATTAATTTTTTTACATTGCCCTACATTCACAATACACCTGCTCTCTCAGTACTATCTCATTGTGCTCCTTGTGAGGGATTTGTTCTGTATAGTGCATTTCAGTGTGCATAAATCTTTTCTCTCCTGCTGCTCTCCCATTTAACCTACTAACCCTTATCTCCATCTTCACCTTCATCTTCAGCCACATCTTGCTCTTTGTTTCTACTTGCCCCCCCCCCCCTCCAAAACCCATTTCACCTCTCCCCTGCCTCCATGGTTTCCATAGATTTAATGTCCTGTATTGATTAACAGGCAACAATGAATGTGATGCGTTTCCTCTTTCTCCGCTCATATTTTAACCAGCAGCTAATCAATATAGGGAGGCTTCACAGCAAGGACATAGGCTCACTTATAGCAAAGGATTAAACTCTGTGAGTAAGTGTGTGTGGCAGAGGGGTACCAGACATGTTAGAATGTATACATTCATGCATGGACAGGTGTTAATGTGCCTTTACATCTGTATGTGCAAAAATACATGCAAACACATGCAATGTTTTGAATGCTATTGTACTGTAAACACTCGGCAAGCTTCGTAAAGCAGTCAGGTTACATCGAACAGGAAACCAGACAGGTAAGATAAAAATCCAATAAATTGAATAGTAAAAATATCACACAATACTTAAATGCAATGCAAAATTCATTAGCATTTTTATCTAAAGATTATTTTTTTATACCAGGTTTGTAGTTTACTCCTAAAGGATGTAATGATACAATTTAGACCATTCAGGATTATCAGTGGTGGAGGACAAATTCAGAGCCTTTACTTAAAGTAGAATACTGAAATTTAAGATAACACTCCTTGACAAGTAATGCAATGACACCATAATTTATATGCTGATGATACAGTGTGTATGTAAAATATTGGCTTGTAATAATAAGGACTAGTCAAATAATTTAGGAGAACTATGTTTCCTTCTACACTGAACTGTAGTGAAGTATAAAGCGCCATACAATGGACATGCACCTCATAATTGTACCAAAGTACAGGACTTAGTACTTAGTTATAAGCCAGCACTGTATGTCAGGTAAGTAGTAATAATAATAATAATAATAATAATAATAATAATAATAATAATAATAATAATAATAATAATAATAATAATATATTATTATTATTATTATTATTATTATTATTATTATTATTATAATATTAGGAATATGTGTGATAATACATAGATGAATAGGCTATTGAGATAATAGTAGGTAGTAGTAGTAGGCTAGTAGCTGTAGTAGTAGTAGTAGTAGTAGTAGTAGTAGTAGTAGTAGCTGTAGTAGTAGTAGTAGTAGGCTAGTAGCTGTAGTAGTAGTAGTAGTAGTAGTAGTAGTAGTAGTAGTAGTAGTAGTAGTAGTAGTAGCTGTAGTAGTAGTAGTAGTAGTAGTAGTAGTAGTAGTAGTAGTAGTAGTAGTAGTAGTAGTAGTAGTAGTAGTAGGCTAGTAGCTGTAGTAGTAGTAGTAGTAGTAGTAGTAGTAGTAGTAGTAGTAGTAGTAGTAGTAGTAGGCTAGTAGCTGTAGTAGTAGTAGTAGTAGTAGTAGTAGTAGTAGTAGTAGTAGTAGTAGTAGTAGTAGTATCATGAACATATTACTAATAGTAATAATAGTAGACCTACAAACAGTAGTAGTTATATTAGTTGTGCGCAGTATAGTCAGCAGTAGCCAATATAGGCAGAAAGCATTATGGAAGCACGCGCAGGGCAGATAGGTGGAGCTCGCGCGCAGCTGGTGTCACTCATCAAACGAGAGAGAGACAGAGAGAGCGAGAATGAGAGACAGAGAGAGCGAGAGAGCGAGAGAGAGAGGCCGACGGGTACAGACCAGAGGGTACTACAGGACACTGCTGCTGGACCTCAACAACTAGCAACAGAGGCGCACAAACCCAAACTGCAAATATCTCCTCGACCTACCTCACCGCCGCCAATGTTACCTTTGGATAGTCTACTACTTGGACAAAGCGGCAAGTTCAGAGCCAAATATGAGACGCAATTAGCATGAATGTGTCAGGGCTGTGTTTCTCTGTCGTGAACGCTTGGAGTCTGTGAACCGGAGCGGTCGGAGCAGCGCGTTTCCACCGACTGGACCTTTTTACTTTTCGGTGAAGGTTACATTCATTTACAGCATTCATGGACTTAAGGACAAACAATACTGACTGTGACATTAAGGAGTATTATGTCCTCTTAATAGACTGCTCGCCTGGCTGGCTACAAGGATTAGCAAGCGATATGACAATTGCATAATATCATTTTAGCTACTATAAAAACAGCGGATAAACTGCGAACGATAGCGACGTAGGAAATGTATTAAAGAGACAGACCGTCTTGAGCATAATACACATGTGTGTTGGTATAGTTATGTAATGTAACGGTGGGTCTTTCCCTCGTTTTAATCTTCGGTGCTACAAAGTAATGAGGCTTTTAACTCAACCAGCAAAGCAGTGCCGTTGCAGCACAGCAGTTAAGTTTGTGGCACTTGTAGCATTTGGACTGTAAAATAGACAACAGCGTTTAATTCGTCGTCGAAACTTGTTCTGGTCGTGCTAAAACGACTAAACAGACGGCAAAGTTTGACAGTAAACTGCCTGTGCTCCTCCAAGGGCTAAAAGGTCACCGGGACCGGTCATCTCTTTTTCTCTCCTCCCCCTCCTCCCATCAGTCTGTTATGAAGATGTGAACTCTTCCCCTCCCTCCCTTCCTCTTTCTCTCTTCGCCGTCCAGGACGCTTTGATCTTTTTTTCTCTATTTGATACAAAGGGATCAAAGGCGACTCCCGCCTGTCGGGGATGTACGAAAGCGTGGATGTTGTGGGTTTTAGCCCCAGCCCCAGCCCCGGCTCTTTTCTGAGCATGGACTACTACCACAGACCCCCGGGGCTCGGGCCGGAGAAGGGACTCCTGTCCGGTGTAGGAGGACTTCAGCGTCCGTTCGGAGGGTCATTGGTGAGCGGCAGACACTGGAGCGGATCCAGCCACTGTGAGTCCCATTGAAAAATGATTTGCCATTTTGGACTTGTAAACAAAATAACTACAGGGCACACCACAATTAGGCAGTGTAGATAATTTAATTAGTTGAAAAATGACAAGGGGGTGCCTGCGGGGTAAAGCCCTTGCTTGTGCTTTGAAATGTGTTGTCAGCTTGGGGGGATGAATGCATGAATTCACCAGTTCCAATTGGGACTCATGCCAGCCCCTTCTTCTAGTATCAGGTGCCCCACAGCCTCTTATTTAGCCCCCTCTTAAATAGATGGAAAATGAACACACCACTGTTCTATACATCAATAAGTATGATACACTTTTACTTTACTAGCCTGCTCAACATGTTTCCTTTCTACACTCATATTAGTCATTTACAGCATTTATGAGCTTGTTCCACACTATTCAAATTAAGTTGACATTTTTTACATGGAAAATTGTTTCACTATTTATTAACAATATGATTGCCAGAACCCCTTATATCTGACCAATACTGCATTCAGCCTAAGGTGACCCAAAAATATTATGATGAGAATTAAACTCCTTTTCCGTCAGGTCGTTAATGTAGTTGTATATATTTAACGTGTATTATGCAAATTGAGGGTTTGGTTTATCTTTTCAATGGAGTGATTCAAACGACCTCAGTTGCTGCCTGCACTTATTTACCAAATCTAGCTCATCCTGACCTTAAGCTCAGTGCTTCTCAGTGGGTGAGAACAAACTCTGTTTACAGCTCATCAACAGAAACTAAACAGGCTTTTGATGTATAAATGGTTAAGAGTTGAAACATTTAGTTGATAAATGAATTAGCTTTAGCCAATTTTGATTAGTATTCTTAACTATTTTCTGACATTTTATAGACCAAACAGTTAAGCAATTAATTGAGAAATATTCAACAGCTAAATCAATAATTAATATGGTAGTATACCCTAGAAGGGTTTTCAACATGTCACAGATTATGTGAGTTAATGTGTGGTTTATGATAATTAAAACCCTTTTCTGGTTTTGAAGGTGATTATGGCACCTTTGTTGTTGTTGTTATTATTATTATTATTATTATTATTATTATTATTATTATTATTATTATTATTATTATTATTATTATTGTGATTGCACAAGTTTATGTTTAGTTGATCTTTAGGAGAAATTGTTGCTGTGGTACTTTCAGGCCATTTATTTCAGGGACCCTGTGTTGGAGGGTAGAAAATATTCAAACATAGGGGATAATACTAAAAAAGAAATATACTAACACTTATAATTATTATAAGTAATAGTAATATTAAAAATACTAGTTAGTGTATTTATTTATCTTTTTGTGATAACTTGCTGTGTGATGATCATTTCCTAGATTCTACACTATAGGATGTTTTTGCTTTACCAGTGTACCATGTTGGGTATGGTTTAAAAGTTGAAAATACTATTAATAAAAAATGATACCCGAGTTTTGGTATGGATACCAAGACCATATGTTGCACTATATTTAGTTTTGAGGAATATGAAGGTTTTTCTTCAAAAGGACTTTTTTAATTTAATGACAGAAGCAAAATCTTTCAAATGTTTAGTGTTGCCTAATTACATGCTGTTAAAGAAATGTACTTAAATCAAATAAATAAAGCGTTCAGTATTTGACAGTTTTCGATGCCGTATGCTATGAGCACATTCTGGTCGGTACACAAAATATTGAGGTTCGATTCTCAGCCGTGAAGTAAGACACAGGTATTTTCCATCCAGCCATTTTCTAAACCTGCTTAACATATGCAGGATCATTAGGGGCGAGTCCCAATCCCAGCATTAGCTGAGAGGCATGGAACACCCTGAACAGGTTGCCCGTCTAAAAGAAAAACACATAAATACACACACACAAGACCTTCTAGCTGTGAGTTGACAGTGCCGACCCCACCCCAGCATATTAGAGACAGTCAAACTCAGAGTGAGACAGTCACCCAAGGGTGATGACATGGTGATGTCACTGTGACATAGCCCTTGCACAGCCGAGTTAAAGTCATAAAGAGAGTGTGCAAAGTGGACTCCGGTCGGCCGGTGAGAAACAGAATAAAAGAGAGAAATATAGAAGCAAGAGGGGAGAGCTCGTAAATTCAAGCTGGGGGGGGGGGTCATGTCTTTGTGCGTGACTGGAATGAAGAGCATCAAACCGGTTCAAAGGTCAAAGGCCATACACAAATGCAGGCACGCACACACATTCACTGACTGCTCCAGCGACATGTTTGCAGTGGCCTAGGGATAGAGGTTTACTGTGTGTGAGTGTGTGTGTGTGTGTGGTGTGTGTGTGTTTGGGTGTGATCCAGTGCAATGACTCACTGACAATTGGGAAGTGACCTACATCTCTCCCTCTCTTTATTTCTCCTCCTATCTGCCTCTTTCTTTCCTGTGTCAGCTGCCCAGTCATCACTTCTTTGCACTGAATGACCTCTCTTTCTGTCTGTTGGACACACACATTAACACACACAAAGTGATGCACATACAGACATTCACTCACACTCACAGTTTGTCTGGGAATGTGAGGGTATACTGACCAAGTTTGACCTGAGTGTGAGTATGTGAAAAGGGGAGGAGGTGGACGGTTGTGTGTCAGTGTTCTTCTATCTTCTAGATGTCTTTATTTCTGTATGTGTGTGCGGGATCACACTACCATCCGATGGATGCTAATAGAATGGGAGTGGAAAGCTTGTTATTAATTCATTCGTTCTGGTCAGAGTCCTCTGGCATGGAATGTCTTTGCCTGTATTTGACTCTATAGTCTTCTCTCATGTCACAGCCTCATATGATTTGTATTTATTAGAGACAGGATAAAGAAGAAAGAGGACAACTATGACTGCTATAATGGTACCAATTTCTAATCTGAAGTATGCTAACATCAACACTTGCATACAGCTATACAGAACTAAAGTCTGCTGTTATTTTGGAGTACTTTGCCTTTTCCTGTTATGTGACTTGCATAGGGTAGGAATATTCAAGTTGAAATCTTTTCATGGAATTTAAATGGAATTTATAGTAATTAACAGGAATAAAATGCAAATATAAGGGTTATTTCCTCAAAATGTATTTACCATGTTATATGCAGATTAACCTTTTACCATATCATAAACAGACTTATTTCAATAATTGCCAAATTGCCAAAATAAATCTATTCATTTGTCAAATACATAGAGTGTGAAATGTGCCATGTGGTGATTTGGCTAGCTAATTAACTATCGCGGTGAGGTACTCTAATTCAAACCTACAATGTGGGCTGTGTGCACAGTTGTTAAAGTTAACAACTAATTTATAAAATAAATGTTTTACAATAAAGAATGAATCTAAAAAGATCAATTAATCTCCTCAAATAGCTTAAACAAGCTACTTCCCACATACTAATAGCTTGCTAGCAAATACTACCAAAAGGGTTAACAAGTTATAAACGGTACCCTTTGCTTCAGCCTAGTATCTGCTGGTTTAAAATATGAAATATAATTCACTCCAGTAATATAATCAGAATTTACATGAAAGCATGTAACAGTGCAGTAGTGGTGCCAGTAGTGTGGGAAGCACATGTAATGTAGAGGGGTTGTCGTTTTACTGAATTCAATTTAATGCTAAATGATCTGCTGAGATCATGGTCAGAATTGAATTTGCCTAAATGAGCATATTTAAAATAATTGTGTGTTGAAAATAAACAACATAGTAAAAATACAATATAGACAATCCATGTGACAGAAATAAGGATGTGTATATGAAAAAAATGGATCAGGAGGATGTAAAAATAAGCTTCCTGTTGCCACAAAAAGTAAATAGCATGGATGTCAGGCAGGACCAGGGCAGCAGGCGCAGCCACGATACATGATCCACATGTAACCTGTAATTGTGGCAACCTGTCAGATGTGAAACACAGAAACTCTGGGGATGATGCCCCGAATTCTGATTAAGTAACATGCATTTAAGGGACATGAATGCGAGAGTACGATGAGGAGAGAGAGATAGATAGAGGAGGAGGAGAGAAGTGTAAGTCCCCCGGCAGTCTAAGCCTATAGCAGCATAACTAGGGTCTGGTCCAAGGCAAGCCTGAGCCAGCCCTAACTATAAGCTTTATCAAAGAGGAAAGTCTTTAGCCTACTCTTAAATGTGGAGAGGGTGTCTGCCTCCCGAACACAAACTGGGAGATGGTTCTACAGGAGAGGAGCTTGATAGCTGAAGGCTCTGGCTCCCATTGTACTCTTAGAGACTCTAGGAACCACAAGTAACCCTGCAGTCTGGGAGCGCAATGCTGTAGTTGTGTTACAAGGCACTATGAGCTCTTATAAAACATATAAAAATAAACTGGAGCCTGACCATTAATGGCTTTGTAGGTTAGGAGAAGGATTTTAAATTCTATTCTGGATTTTACCAGGAGCCAGTGCAGAGCAGCTAATACAGGAGTAATATTATCCTGTTTCCTAGTTCTTGTCAATACTAGTTAGTGGTGCTGGAGGCCAAATTAATGCCATCCAGAGCTTCTATGTCATTAGAAAATGCGTTTCAAAGGTGTTTGGGGCCTACTTCCGTCTGGCCTGTTTATAACATCAAAAAGTTGCTAGACATCCAAGTTTTTATGTCCTTAAGGCATGCTAGAATTTGAGCTAATTAATTGGTTCTAATCTGGCTTGATTGATATATAATTTGGTATCATCCACATAACAATGAAAGTTTATTGAGTGGTTCCTTATAATATTGCCTATAAGGTAAATAGAATAGGAAAAAAAAATGTTCAGGGGGCGCGGGGTTCCGTTGGGGGAATATATATATATATATATACCGTAATTTTCGGACTATAAGACGCACCTGAATATAAGCCGCAGAAGCTAAATTGACTGATGTGTACATATATAAGCCGCATTGGTATTTAAGCCGCAGGTTTTTTAATATTTAATTACCATATGTAAGGTTTCGTGCACAGAGGGGATTCATTAATCCTCATCTTCGTCTTCTTCCTGCGTACTAAAACCACCAAAGTCCTCATCTTCAGTGTCGGAAACGAACAGGCTCAGGGTGGCTTCGTCAGCCACTCTCCTCTCTCTTTCGATGTCGCTCTCAAAACCAACGAACTCCTCTTCGTCACTGTCGGAATCGAACAGCCTCTAAAGGCTTCAGCTGTGGCGGCGTCCTCCTCTTCATCACGCAGCATTCCAGCCTTGCGGAACCCGTTGTTGATCGTGGATGTTTTAACACTCCTCCACGCTGTCAGGATCCACTCGCAAACTTGAGCGAAAGTTGCTTTTCGCATGCGACCAGTTTTGGTGAATGATTTTTCGCCACTATTCATCCACGCCTCCCACTGAACGCGTAATGAGGGTGTCTCACAAACTGTCTCGCTCTCGTAATGTCCGTCTGTCTCTCGTACCACTCGCGGTTCCACTTTTACTTTTGCGCGCTCTTTTCCGGCATCCGGTGGACTGTAACCTGTAAAATCCATAGATTTAGGAATTCCCCTAGTGGCCGTTAGCTGTAAAAATCCATAGATTAGCCGCACCGTTATATAAGCCGCAGGGTCGAAAAATGGGGAAAAAGTCGCGGCTTATAGTCCGGAAATTACGGTACATATATATATATATATATATATATATATATATATATATATATATATATATATATATATATATATATATACGATCGACCTTTTGGGCACCCCTGCAATAGAAGGTCATTGGTAACTTTCACCAGTGCCGTCTCTGTGCTATGATGATGATGATGTTTTAAGGTTTCGGTGGTTGAAGATAAGTCAGTACCGGTTGAGGGCAGGAAGTGATTCATTTTGTCTCTAATAATTATAATTTTATGGTTAAAGAAGCTCATGAAGTCGTCACTACTGAGAGATATAGGAACAGAAGGCTCTGTAGAGCTGTGGCTCTCTGTCAGCCTGGCTACAGTGCTGAAAAGAAACCTGGGGTTGTTCTTATTTTCTTCAATTAAGGAAGAGTAATAAGCTGCTCTGGCATTACGGAGAGCCTTCTTATACGTTTTAAGATGATCTAACCAAATAAACGAGATTCTTCCAGTTTGGTGGAACGCCATTTACTTTCAAGTTTTCTCGACTCTCAACTTTGGAGGTTTCGCTGTTTTATTGTCTTCTTGACCGAGTCAAGTGTCATTTGCAGTGAGGCTGCAGCACTATAAACAACATAAATAATTTGCGAGGGACTAAAATTAGCATTGGAGTCCTCCAATAAATTGCTGACATGGTATTGAATTAAGTGCCGATGGAATCACTTCCTTAAATTTAGCTACAGCATCATCAGAAAGACATCGAGTGTAGGCTATTTGGCCTACTGGCTTGTAGTCCAGTAACAGGACTTCAAACGTTATTAAAACAAATTCTGATAAAAGAGGATTTTGTGGACAGACAATAAATATTCAATTCCAATACCATGTGCCAGAACGAGGTCCAGGGTGTTGTTTGAACAGTGAGTTTAAGTTGTTGTGGCCCTCATACTGATACAATGTTTATATTTACCTAAATGACAGTGCACGCTCAGGCTATGTGATAATATAGACTGTGATTTATCCCGAAAGACATTGTTGTGCCACATATGTTCAGTACGCATAGTTAAAAAAATTATATACATCTGTTGTCGGCTTCCTTCTGTCTCGCAAGACGATGGTGTTAGTCTGTGGTTGAGTTACAGCGCCTGCTGTGGCTAAACAGTCTTATTAGATATGCAGTGTTTGGACTCTGATTAGGGCTGCAATTAACATTAACATTATGATTAATTTTGGTGGATTTGGTTATTTGGTGTTTAAAACATCAGAAAACTTTGACAATGCTCATCACAAAATCCAAAAGCACAAGGTGATGTCATCAAAGGGTCTTGTTTTGTCAAACCAAAATGTTCTAGTTTATATATCATCTCCAGTTACAGATTTGGCCCATGATGGTGCAACAGGAAATTGAAAAGTTTATAGGTGATGGTAGGATTAAACAAAATGATCAATTTGTCACCCATCAGAGATTTGTTGCCGTACTGTTTATACCGGTAGCTACCTCTTTAACATCTCTGGCTACATTAGGCCAGGGTGAGCAAATCAATGAGCAGTCACTAATAATAGCAATATTGTATTTCCAGGATTATTGCATCAGTGTAATGAAATTCTACTTTGTCAGGTATTACTTTACTTTGTTCCACAACAAACTACATCTTGACAATTATTATTGTTGATATTGTGATAAAATGACATATACCACGATAAAGGATTATATCCATTTTGCCCACCCAGCAAGGGGCTAGTCAAAGCTGTTTGACCAAGAATGTTACCATACGTATGTGTGCTTATTATTTGTTGTTAGTTACGTGGATTTGGATGCACATCAGGAAAAAATCATTAGCAGTGATAATGGATGTCAGAAAGGCTTAATAGTGTGTCTACAAAATCATGTTTAAGAACTTAGAACTAGATCTCGGTAACCGTCCGGAGAGGAGAATTCAGGATTGTGATGAGAGGCCGGTTTCTAAGCTCATAGAGCATGCTCTCTATTCAGGAACTGTTTACTGGCATAAACCCAGGACCGCCTGGGGAGACCATTTAACAGTATTTTACATCAGATTTGGAAAACGGCCTACACCAGCACTTGCTAAGATTTAACATTGTCACTATTGTATTTTCACTAAACTGACCTGAGGACACAGATTGGCTGCTCTGCCCAGGAGCAAGGATGACCCAGAGTTTGAAAGATTTTAACCATGCATTATTTGTAGCCAAGGCCAGAGCAAACCCCAAGCTCAGTATTAATGTATGTAAATGATGTGTTGTTAATATATGCATTAGACAGTGACTTGTCTTTTTGCAATGAATATGTGCAAAACAGACAGTGGACTTTTCCTTGTCAGCTGCAGGTGTCACCATGATGTTTTTATACAATGAAATGCTGCAACAGTTGCATTTCATTGTGCGTTCCTGTATTGTACCATGACAACAATCTAACCGTCCCTTTCACCTTGGGGAATCTTTGAGAGGAGATCCTGGCAGTGATGACAGACACAGAGGAAGTAGTCACTGACTGAAGGCTGTAAACTCTGTGAGACTCCCTGAAATATGACACAGAAACAGCTCCTAGTCTATTTGAAGCAAAAATCCATGATTCCTCTTTAATTTAATTTGAAAACAAACAAGGCTAAGACTTTGAAAATCACTCTCTTATATCCTGCATTATATTTAGTGTCCGTCAGTTTATTTGAGTGTCCAAATTTGGTGTGTGAAATATCCAGTGTATACCATAAGTGCCCTAAAAACTACTAACAACAAAATGGAGAAAGTGAACACAGTACGTAGACGTCGTCTGCTCACCCCAAAACGTAACGTGTTGCGTTTATGTAAGTGTTCCAAGTGTCCATTTAATGTTCACTACAGAGCAAATGACTGAGTGTTAAATAATATATACAGCAGTGCTGAAGGAAGTTGTATAATGTACTTATTGTATAGTATAGTATATAATACTATAATTGTATATATGTTATTTATGACCTTATGTCATAGATTATTTAAGTTACATGTGTCTCATGAATGGCTAAAAACTTTACATCTGTGAGTTCGTCAAAACAATATTTAGTCAAATGACTGCACAAAATATTGGTTGATTTCATTATATTTCCTGATGAGATCCATTTTTATAAATTAATAATTTAACGCTATTATCCCTATCCAATTAAAATGTGAGTCACAAAGATGATTCACCCACATGAATCCCTCATCTCAACAATTAAAAGAAAGTATTTCTCCAAATTGAAACCTGCAGCTTAAAGCTGTACATTTTGTTTGGATGAGCTGCTGACTGCGTCATGTCCTGCACACTAAAGCAGAAGTGGGAAGCAATAGGAAGAGATTAACAAACATACGGAGTGAGAGTCACTTGGAAATACAAGGCGAAAGAACAGAGAGAAGTTGGAAAGAGGTCAGACTGTGCTGAAGGGAACTGTTGGCTAGCGTGTCAGTGAGAAGAGAGCAAAGACAGCAGAGGAGAGATGAAGAGAGGGGAGGATAGAGGGATGGTATGATGGCTGAGGAAGAGGAGGATCTCCTCTCCATATTTCTCTGTGTCTCTCTTTCTCCCTCTCTATGTAAACAGAGCAGACCAGTAGAGGGGAGTTGAATCTCCTCCATAGTGGAATGTCTGGTATGGCAACTAAAGCAGGGGGAGGGTAGTGTGAGTGTGTGTGTGTGTGTGTGTGTGTGTGTGTGTGTGTGTGTGTGTGTGTGTGTGTGTGTGTGTGTGTGTGTGTGTGTGAGGTGTGTGTGTGTGTGTGAGTGTGTGTGTGTGTGTGTGTGTGTGTGTGTGTGTGTGAGAGAGTGAGTGTGTGTGTGTGAGTGTGTGTGTGTGTGTGTGTGTGGAAGTGTGTTAGGTTAGAGGTGAGAGGAGGCAGAGTGAAAGAGGGAGAGGCAGAGGAGTTGTGGTTAGTCCTGGTATCTTAATCTGAAGGGTCAGGACCTTAAAATGGGTCACAGTCTGCCTTTGCCAGGTCTCTGAACAAAAATAACAACCACTTTGACGAAATGAGTCCGGACGCAGAATTAGGAGTGGGATGTTATGGTTTACTTACTCCATAGCTGCTAATGCGCAGCTGACTGTTGCTTGAACTGACATGAGTAGCAGGACAAAGAAATGACAGAACATGAATGAATTCCATTTAAAAAGGTATGATCAAACCACTGTAGTTAATTTTGCCGTCTCAATGGAAACAAATTCCCTTTCCAGACTCACCAGCACGTAACCTTGATTTCCACCTCATCAAAGCAGCACTTGATTAAGAGATTAGAATTTAGATTGGATTAGAGTTATGACAACATGGTATGGAGTACAAACAACATCGTCAATATAGTTTAGTTATGACAAAATAAAATGGAACATGCTGGTCCTTAGAATTGTAGGAAGAAATATTATCTCAATTGTGAGTGGAAAATAATCAAGATTCTCACATTGATCAGAATCTATCGTCCTAATAGATGGACAGTTTAAATACTTTTTCTTATTGTTCACTACTTGTTTTTGACAAATTGGAGCTCATTATACCCCTTCTGTATACACTGATGTTTCGATTCCTGTTCAACAGTTCATTTGATGTTGTTACATTTTTGTGTGAGCAAGAGATACGACAGACAGCAGTCATCTACTATCTGCTCTAAAATCCATTGCGACCCATACACCCCAGAGACACAGGTTAAGCAAATAAAATCAAACATTATCCAAGGCTTCTTATTCCATTGGTTTCAGCCTCCCCCTGATGCCAATAACTATCCTTTAGCAACACATAGTGGATATCTTCCTAGCCCCCAATAGACCATATTATTATGAACAAATATATTATCGTGTCTAATTTTTGTATGACTGTTTCCATTTGCCTGCGGGCGGTAGCTATCAATTTACCATACAGATATGAGAGTGGTATCAATCTTCTCATCTAACTCTCAACAATAAAGGAAATAAGCCAGTTTCCCAACATGCCGACGTATTTCTTTAACCACTTGTGACCTAACCAGTTAGATACTATTATTATAGAACAGTGTTAATAGTGGTTGCAGGGCTGGAATAGTTTGTGAATAGTACCTCCTAGATGTTGACGTTCTACCTATTGTCATGAAAAAGCCACAGGGTTGCAAAAACAATGGTTATGTATACCACTGATTAGGAAGTAACCGGTTATTTTAGTATAAGAAGATTTTGGTAAGCTTATTTATGATACAGCTGATGGCACTAACAGGGCAGATGGTGTTGAACACATACTCAACCTGAATAAACCTTGACATGAATCACTATACATTGTGGTATAGTATCATCTGGTTTATGTAAGGTGCAGACTACAAACTAAATGTTAGTCTTCATGCTGCCATCTATGACAAAAAGCTAGCTTACATGTACCCACTTACATGCACCTGAAGCATTTGGTCGACACTGTCACTTTCAATGAATAAATACAATTTAAAAATCTTACTACAACTTAAGTCAAATACAAGCAGAGAAATATTGACAGCAACTGCAATCTGACTAAATGTAACTTTCCCTGATTTTCCTCCCTCTGTCTCCTCCTGCAGCTATAGAGACTGAGAGCACGAGTTCAGGAGAGGACCTGCTTGTCCCCAGCCCCCCCTCCCCTCTGCCTCCACCCCGCATCTACAAGCCCTGCTTTGTATGTCAGGACAAATCTTCAGGATACCACTATGGAGTCAGTGCCTGCGAGGGTTGCAAGGTAGGCAGCTAAACATACGAGTGAGCTAAATAAACACTGGCACGACATCCACTACAGCACTCTTTCTGGGTAACTGCGGCATGTTTGTGAACAGGTGCAGGCCACAGCTAAAAAGACCTGAATGAAAAATAGTTACGTGAGACTGCTGACTATTTGCATAACGTGTAAGCAAAGAGGTCACAACCTTTGCACCGACCTTAGGATCTGTAAGCCTCTTTGCTTCATCTAATCCTACACACACAAACACACACACACACACACACACACACACACACACACATGCACACAAATAATCTGTGCATGCAAATAGTATCTACTTTGATATCTGTTTGTGGGTTCTTGTGTGCTTGTGATCAAGTTCATGTCCTGATAGACCGTGCTCTGACCTGCTACCAGCTGTCCATCAACAATAAATAGCACGCTCCTCCAGTGTGTGTCATCGCACATTTAAAAAACAGCACCACCAAATGTTGACAATACTGTGTTCTTTTTCTGTCCCCCGCTTCTGTGTTTTAGTCATTACCTACATTTTTCGGTTTCAGGGTTTCTTTCGGAGGAGCATCCAGAAGAACATGGTGTACACATGTCACAGAGACAAAGTCTGTGTCATAAACAAGGTGACGAGGAACCGCTGTCAGTCCTGTCGACTGCAGAAATGCCTCGAAGTTGGCATGTCCAAGGAGTGTGAGTACATCAAGGTGTATAGATGCAGTAACATTCAGTGTGTGGAAAAGGATGAGCTTCTAAAGGCACTTCCCTGCAAATGGTAATGTCTGTTAGTGTTGCTTTTGCAATAATAGAACAGAGCATAGCGACTTCTATACTTCAAGCAGGAGATGCAACACAAGCTGGGTGTTCTTCTCAGGCAGCACAGTGATGCGTTTCATCCTTGATATGTGTCTCCCTCTGGTGGCTTTCCTTAGTTGATACATGCCCTACATACCACCATCATGAACTTATAATATCCAGCGTATTGCATCACTATTCCATCTGCTTTTTAAAATCTTAAAGGGGTACTCCAGCGATGTACTGTTGTGCTACCATGTACTTGCAGGAGTACAAAAATAATTGATGCCCCAAAATATCTGGAATTGCAGTCCCTGGTATTTGTCAAGTTTACCAAAAAGCTGCTTTCTTCATTTCCCATAAAGTACCCTCTTTTCATTAGACCCTCACTGCTTGGTGATTTTAAAATGTCTTTCAGTTCTGCCCTAGGATTTACAAAAAGTGCAGGCTAATTGGAAGCATAAATATACCTAAAATATTATTAAATCACTGACAGGAGAACTTTGAAAGAGCAGCCTCCTTGTTCTTGATTTAGAATGTCAATGTGAGCTGCTGCTTAAACTTCTGAGCTAAATCTTCCAATCTTCACTCCCTCAGTGGTGCGAAATGACAGAATGAAGAAGAAGAAGGAAGAGAAGAGGCAGGGGGAGACAGAGATCTACGTTCTCTCAGCAGACACAGAGCAGATGATTGAAGGAGTCCGCCGGGCCCATCAGGGCACATTCCCCTCCCTCGGTCAGCTGGGAAAATACACCACGGTACACATCTACAAACATATTTTCATTTTTAAATGTGCACCTGAAAATATTCTTCATAACTCACACCTAAAAACAAATGTAATACACAGCTATAGCCAAAGCTCCAAAGGTGTTTTCTTCAACAATTTTTGAAAAACAAACAACAAAAGAAACTCTGTGTCCCTTTCCCCAACCTGTAGAGCAACAGCTCCGAGCACCGTGTCTCTCTGGATGTCAGTCTCTGGGACAAGTTCAGTGAATTGTCCACCAAATGCATCATTAAGACAGTGGAGTTCGCCAAGCAGCTCCCTGGTTTCACAACGTTAACCATTGCTGATCAGATCACCCTGCTCAAAGCCGCCTGCCTCGACATACTGGTGAGTTCATCACTTTTGTCTAGAGCTATGAAAAACATCCAGCCCGGCGCCGCATGCACCCGCATTGTTTCTGTCCAAGCCTGAACCACGGGCCCGAGCCTGATTAAAACTTAAATTTACACTGTAAAAAAAACAAATAACAATACGTTTATATATAAATATATATATACATATATAAAAATGTATAACACTTCATCCCCTTTTCTTAGATTCTAAGGATCTGCACCCGCTACACCCCAGACAAGGACACCATGACCTTCTCCGACGGTTTGACTCTGAACCGCACCCAGATGCACAATGCCGGGTTCGGACCTCTCACAGACCTGGTGTTCTCCTTCGCCAACCAGCTGATCCCGCTGGAAATGGACGATGCAGAGACAGGATTACTCAGCGCCATCTGCCTGCTCTGTGGAGGTACTGCACTTGATTTCTGAAAGGAATCATGAAAGAATGCAGAGTTAGTTTAGTGTTAGCACTGTGGTGGAAAGAAAATGTGAAAGGACAGAAATTATTTGTATCTTCTTGAATCCTACATTCACATAGAGATGATGTGTGTCGTAGGGCTGTAGATATTCATGCTCTGTGTACTTACTGCTATAGTTTAATGTGTGTGTGTGTGTGTGTGTGTGTGTGTGTGTGTGTGTGTGTGTGTGTGTGTGTGTGTGTGTGTGTGTGTGTGTGTGTAGATCGTCAGGATCTGGAGGAGCCAGAGAAGGTGGATGTTCTTCAGGAGCCGATGCTTGAAGCCTTGAAGGTTTGACATCTACTTATTATCATGTAACCGTTACTTGCACTTGTATTCTAGATGAATACGTTCACCAATTCCAAAACAAAGTTCTGTACTGTGTGTGTTCATGGTAATGAAGGAACATGTCACTCAGTTTTTGATAGTGTTCGTACAACAATGGAGCTCTATGGTGCCGAGGAAGAAGATATGTCATACTTTGCATTTGGTTTTGGTCTTCACATAGGATTTTCTGGCATCAAAAGATGTTGAATATCTCCAGACTTATCCTTGAAATAGTGGGATATAAAAAATAAAAAAGCCCAATTTTTGTAAAAACACAACTGATACAAATGTTTTTATGTCATGTTTCTTCAACTAACTTTATTCAGCAGTGACGTGGCAACAAAAAGAAGACCGTGAGTGAGGAATTAAACAACAGTACAATAAAGTTTGATCTTCCTGTAAACATACAGCAACCATTATTAAAGAAACAGTGTACTTTGTCAAAAGCAGACATATATTAATCCACCGAACAAAGTAGAAAGATGTCCAAAACAGGACACAAATGTATTAGTAATCTCAAGCATGAGTGATTAAATTACAGAGGGAATCTTAGAATAATATAGCAGCTTTACCAAATATATATACGTATGTATATATATATATATATATATATATATATATATATATATATATATAATATATATATATAACAAATACTTTGTCCATGTCTTTGTGTGTGCATAGATGTATGTGAGGAGAAGGAGGCCTGATAAACCCTGTATGTTCCCCAAGATACTGATGAAGATTACTGACCTCAGGAGCATCAGTGTGAAGGGTGAGACACACACACACACACACACACACACACACACACACACACACACACACACCGATAATTTACTTGGGTGGGGCAACAGGCATGGAGGGGAGTACAACGTTGGTTCGTTACACAGAGCCAACTTGGGCTTGGACAATGTTTTGTTTTTTTAAAGGTTTGATTAAAAACCTTTGTTTATTTCTAATTTCTGTTTTTAGTATATTTCTTAGTATTTTATTAAAAAGACTTAATGTTTTCTCATCTGTTCCTGTTTTATTTGTTGTTAATGCTGTTTGCTGTTAAAGCAAACTCAACACTTCCTCCATTAGGCCTTTACCACTACAGGAACTTAATGACCTGAAACGTAAAGCGCAACCGCTGTGCCTGAACACAGCAGTTATTATTATTATATTATATATTATTATAACGCAGGACATGTGTGCAACTATATTCTGACATATGTATGTGTTTGTTTTTCTGCAATGTTCTGCATTTGTCTGCGTAAACTGTAGATTGTTGCCGCAATGTTTGGGAGTGTTGGGTAGATGCTTGAATGGCACATATAGAACCAGGGTTCCTTCAGGTTCGGGTTATGGGATTCTCCAGGCTACGGCTCGTTAACTTCCTGTAGTGGAAAAGGCACTACATCTCGTTTTCATAAACTCAGTATAATGTAAATTCCTGAGTACTAATACCATTACTACAATGATAGTCATGTCATAATGACTTGTTCTCTTATCCTGAACTTTCTCTCTTCCTCTTTCTTATAGGAGCAGAGCGAGTGATCACACTGAAAATGGAGATACCCGGCTCCATGCCTCCGCTCATCCAGGAAATGCTGGAGAACTCTGAGGGACTGGACGGTTATGGAGCCGGGGGAGGGAAAGGGGGAGGAGGCGGAGGAAAAGGCAGAGGAGGAGGCAGAGAAGAGGATGAAACCGAGCTCGGAAGTCTTTCACCAAAATCAGTTTCCTCTCCCAGCCCGAGCCCCGTGCCCTGCTCCCCCTCTTCTCATTCCTCATCCACCTGAAGTGTTACACTCAGCACCCCTGCTCCCACACAGCAGACTCAGCCGACTGAAAGCAGAACAAAACTGCACCTAATAACAGATGATCTGGAGGACAAAAAGTCTGAATGTCTGAGCCCATTACTGGTGACATGTTTTGTCCGTGACATTGATTAAACCTGCCAGAGTGCCAGGAGGGAGGCGAAACATCTAGGTGGTGTGAGGTTGGATGAAAGCAGGTAAACTGTGCTGAGGACTGGATTTGTGTTCAGGCATCATGGTTTTATACATATAAATGCAAAAAACAGCATGTCACGTTTTTTGTTATTTTTTTACAATACCTAAAAAGTTAATTATATGCAGACCGTCTAAACCTAAATGAAGAATTATGGAGATACGTGGACAGACCCATGAATAGGATTCCTCTTGAATCAAACATTTCCTCAATTATGAAAAGGCATATATAGTATGCATAATGATTATGTGTAAAATATTGTATATAAAAAGGCTGTGAAAGAAGTTTTCAGACTGAGGCGGACTTATACAAGAAGTTATTTTCCTAAATGTACATGTGTATATACTGTATTTCCCCAATACAAATGTAAAGAGTTCTCTCCCCCCACACACACACACACACACACACTGCCCCCAACCTTTTGCTTTCGATCCCGTTACGGACACATCAGGGGGGAAAATCCTTGACTTCGCCACTGGAATCAGAAATGCAAACGTAAACTGGAGACTTTCTATAGCTTGAGGCAAATGTATTTCTCCTTGCGTTACAATGCATCATCATCTGTAAGGAAATATGTATTTAGTTTGTATTCAGATGTAGCTTCAGCAACTCAAGTGAACAAACTGTGAAACATAAGACATTTTAATTGTAATGTCATACAATATCTGTTAGTGGACAAACTGTGACACCAGGAGTACAAACAGCCCACTCAAGAGTTTCCCCAGAATGCAGAATTATAGTTTAATTAAGTTGCTACCTTAAAATGTACACGTTTGTTTTTATAGTCTGCGCCAGTAACTGTCATAGTCTGTTTACAGAGTGCCACTGTCTCACTACGACATCCCTACACTGTCAGGTACAAATCTCCATTTTCAGTGTTGTCCTCTTTAATGTATGGTGAGATAAAACTCATTGGAAAGTATAAAAATACAAGGAGTTCAATAAAGAAGTATGATTTTCTTCTATCCTGACATATGTGTGCTCTTTGGTAAATCACGGTGTTCACTGTAAAATACGCAATCTTTTTTTATATTCACATTATCTTATAAAAGTCAAACTGATGATGAACTGACCCTTTAAAGCAGGGGCATTCAACTAAAATTCTAAGAGGTCCAGTCGAGCAAAGGTCCGGAGCAGCCTAGTAGCTGTATCAACGTCTGCACGTCATCAACAACTGACTGTCAAATCTAATAAAGAAAGTTCAATTTAAAAACATTTAGACAATATTTATTGTCACTTAACATTGAACTATACAGATAAATATATATATAATACTGTAGATATGTATAATGTTCTTCTCGGGTTGCATTTACAAATAAAATTGAGAAAATAAATAAAATAGCTTTTGAAAAATTGTGCATCTTAAAATAAAGTGTAGCAGCAGCTTGAGTTTCACTTTTTCTTTAACTGTTTCACATCTTGATTTAACTCTCAACCAATGTTAGAATAAATCAGTCTCAACACATTTTAACAATTGAACAGTTTAACCCAGACTAGCACATCCTGGGTTAAACTGTTCTCTGTGGCTGATGATGCTGACAGGTGGCCTATTTGCTTTATTTTGTCACAAATCAAAAACATATTGGGCTCTGAGTGCTTATTTTCTGTGCCCTCAGTTCAGACTTGAGTGGGTATGTTGGTCAAAAACGTTGTGCTTTGTCTCATAGTGGCGTTTCACATCACCACTGTTAATGAGCACCACGGTCTCTGAGCATATGAGACACTGGTGTTGTGCTCCCAGTGGGAAGGAATGAACATGAATGAGTCCATTCTGGGTTGAAAGCTCTGTTGACTTTTCTCTTCTTGGAGAGCGCCATGAGTAGTTATTGTTCTCTCCCTGTCTCAGTCATCTCTTCGTCTGTGTTTCTCTCCCTTTCTCTGTCTTCTCTCCCTGTATCGCTAACTTGTCTTTCCGTCTGTCACGCACCTCTCGCCTCTCATCTGTATTCACTTCAATTCATGTTTGCCGGTTGGAATGCACAGATTTGATTGGCTGCATGTAATTGGTCTTTGAGTTTCCTGAACCGCTAAACCTGTGAGCGGTTACCAGAGCTAAACCAGAGTGAGTTTTAATTGTAAATATCTTTGCAATAAATTACTTTAAACTTTCAGAATTCCAGGAAGTCCTCAATTAACTTGTTTATGATCATCACAAATTGTTATTTTTATTTTTACTTTCTTACTTTTTGAATAAAAATCACTTTTGTATCACTACCCTTCTAATGCGCTTCTAACCAACCTTCTAACCACCTTCTAAACCAACCTTCTAAACCAACCTTCTAACCAACCTTCTAAACCAACATGGGTCCAAACGGACCCATGTTGGTTTCCTATGTGATTGTGTTTCTTTGTTATATTTTTGGAAATCTATTTATTTAATCATTTAATATTCCAAGTATTCATTAAATATCTTGTTTTTGATGACCACAAATCATTACTTTCATTTTTTCTTTCTTCATTTATGAACTAAAATAGTTTTTGTATTATTACATCAGGTTTACACACATGGGTCTAAAATGACCCGTGTGTAAAGTGTGATAACAATGAAAAAAAGACATACTATAATAATAATGTTGTTAAAAATAATAATTATTGCAGTGGTATAGACCAAACAACACATTTGATATTTGAAATCTTTATTTGTCACTTTGTCACACTCACACATAACATACATCATAGAGCCGATAACACTGAGAGATATAACTGTAAGTGTATCTGTAGTGTAACTGTACTGAACTCTGGTGAATCATGAAATCATGAAAAGAAAACTGATTGTGAACATGTGTTTGTGTGAAAAGCGAGCTGTCAAAGAGTTGGGTAGACGGGAGATTTACATATTGAGATAACGCCGCACATTTTAAGAAATTCTCTCCTGAAAGTTATTTAGAGCATTGCACTCACTTGTTCACATGAAAAGGGTCAGTAGTTGTGTATTGAACGAAAAAAAAACAGATAGCAAAAGATGTGGGGGGAGGGGGTTTCCAAAGCTATTCAGCCATCCGGCAAAAGTTCTGATTGTGGATATGGGCAGCTTGAAGGTTCTCTATATGGAATTCAGAGCATAGCTATGATTTAGAGATTGCCTTCACATGACTCTCAGCATGGCAATGGCTAAGCCGGTAAATAGCAGCTAGCGGTGCTAACATAACGAACAGTGCAAACAACGTAAACAGTACTAACAGAGCTAAGAGTAGTAACCCAAGGGGAACCGAATGGTGGGCTCGAATTTCAACATACACACAGAGGGAGTTTGACTTCATGCACTATATATTTACATAGCAAATAGTTGATTGCTGCTAAATTAATGTTCTGAATGCTGTATATAGAACCTTTAAGAATGATCTAGGAGCACAAAGCACAGGCTGTTTTCACCCTCATCCTAACCAATTTCTCTCCTCATGCCTAAACCTATTGGGGCTTTGGACTAATGGACAATCCCTGTCTCAGATGTTTCGTTTTTTCTTGTATGCTCGGTATTCAAAATGCCCAGTAAATGACTGGTTTGAAAAAAGAATTATAAAGCAAGACTTTAAGTTGAATACCTTTATTTTCCTTCTGGTCTAGTTAGTTAGATGGTTTGGTAACACAAGAGCAGGACCTAATTTCTTTTTTTCAAAGATTATTTTTTGGGGCTCTTTCCCCTTTATTATTCAGTACAGCTGAAGATAGACAGGACAGGGGGAAAGAGGGGATGACATGCAGCAAAGGGCGCAGGTCGGATTTGAACCCCAGTCGCTGCAGTAAAGACTCAGCCTTAGAATTACATTACATTGTGTTTCATTTAGCTGATGCTTTTGTCGAAAGCAACTTACAAAAAGTGTAAACAACCATGAGGATACAAACTCAGAACAGCAACAATCTTGAAGTGCCATGATGTTGGTTCTGTTTCCTGTTTTATTTTGAAATGTTCCCTTCCCCTTGTGTCTTGAATTACTTCCTGTCCTTGTGTTTTTCCCTCCCCTGTGATCGTTAATTTGATCCTCCTGTGTCCATTCACCTTGCCCTTGCGTTTTTGCCTTTCTCCCCCAGCTGTGTCTCGTTCCCTTGTGATTGGTGTCTGTCTATATACACCTGTCTGTCCCATTGTTCCTGGTCTGTTCGTCATTCATGTTTCACCCTTGTAACTGGATGTTTTCCTCGTGCCTCCTAGTACCTCCTTGTGCTCCCTCGTGTCATCCTGGTTTGTCTTTTCAGTTTACTTTTTACCTTTTTATATTTTTATAGCTTGATCCCTCGGTTGTTTTTGCTTTGTACCTTTATGTTAATCATCCTCGTCTGCCGCTCTGTGTTTGGGTCCTCACACCTTTTCTACACATAACATGAAGTGCATTAGCTTCAAATAGGCCATACCCATTTAAGTCATTTTGTTATACAGAATTATTATTTTTTTTGGGGGGGGGGGGTTTCAGTCAACGGAAAATGTGAAGAATTTCAGCTGATCTGATATCAATGGGGAGCTCGTTCCACCATTCTGGAGCAAGGATAGCAAACAGGTGGGTTTTGTTTGAGGGAAATCTGGGTCCCACTTGCAATGAGGGAGAAGCGAGCCGATTGGCCGATGCAGAGCGAAAGTGAGCAAGCTGGGGTGTACGGTTTGACCATGGTCTGGATGTAGGAAGGGCCTGATCCATTCACAGCGCAGTAGGCCAGCACCAGAATCTTGAAGCGGATAAAAGAGAGCAGAGGAGCGGTGTAGTGTTGGAGAACTTGGGTAGGTTAAAGATCAGTCGGGCTGCTGTATTCTGGCTGAGCTGTAATGGCACATGTAGGTAGACCAGCCAGGAGGGTGTTGCAGTAGTCATGGCGTGAGATGACAAGAGCCTGGACCAGAACCTGTGTTGCCTTCTGAGTCAGTAGGGGACGTATTCTCCTGATGTTGTAAAGAGTGTATCTGCAGGAGCGGGCTGTTTTTGGAAAACAACCGAAGTGCCGATGTTGATAGTAAGGTCTTGGATGGGAGAGCCCTTCCCTGGAAGGAAAAGCAGTTCGGTCTTGTCGAGGTTGAGTAGTGTGCAGACACCCACTGAGAGATGTCAGCCAGATAAGCAAAGATTTGTGCCTCCACCTGGATTTCAGACCTGGGAAAAGATCGAATCATAATGTCATCTGTGGTAGGAGAAGCCATGAGAGTGAATGACAGGAGGTGTGGCCTTTTAGGTACGATTTGAGCAATTTAAGAATACAGACTGAACAGTTACATTTGTAGAGTTTTGCCATAATTAGAGAATATTCCAAATGTGTGTCACGCCTCTTTTATACGCTCCAGTGTTACGGCCAGAGCCGTACCCTAGTATTAACATTACAGGTCATTTATGTTTGATGTGTACCTTCACCTTCTGTGCTCTCTACTGGTTTCTCTGTTTGTGGGTCTGTGGCATGGGTGTGTCTGCCTCCCTCTCCAGCTCCATCAGCACACATGTTCCTCATTGCGATCAGCCCACCTGCCTCCAATCAAGTCATCCACTCTGCAGTATATGTCCTCCGGTTTTTCCTCCACTCATCGTCAGATTGTTGTTTCCACTCCAATGGTAGTTGACTTCAGACCTCTCAAATTCAATCTATCTAGTTCTGTGTTTCTGTTCCACCAGTTCAGTTCTGTGTCTTAGTGCTCAGGACCATCCTTCATCTGCCTGCCTCCTCCTGCTCCTGTTCCTCCTCCAGACCAGCCAGTTACCCAGCCCAGAGAGCCTCACATTCCAGCACCGGAACGCTACTCGGGTGACCTGGGAATGTGCCAGGCCTTCCTCTTCCAGTGCTCCCTAGTGTTTAAGCAGCAACCCTTCACTTATGCCACAGATAAGTCTAAGATGTTATGGGGTTAATTAAGGGGAATGTGCTAACATGGGCATCAGTAATATGGGATAGTCAGTCTCCAGTTAGCTCCTCATTGGATAGATTCACCTCAGAAAAGAGGAAGGAGACTGGACCTCTGGCAGAGTGGTGAGTTGGAGATCCTTCTGTCTGTCATCCTTCATGCAGTCTGCTCTTTCCCCAGGGGTGGCCGCTGTTCCCTCACCAGCCAATGAACCTCCTGACCTACGATCTATCCCCTCCATCTATCATGATTTAGGTGAGGTTTTTAGCAAACACCGTGCTCTCTCTGCCTCCCCATCGGCCGTCCTATAGACCTTCTTCTGGGAGCTCCCCTGCCTTCCAGTCGCCTATACAACCTGTCCCGTTTGTCTACCTCGTTGACATGCCAATTATTTTCCCGGAACCTACCTTGAAGAACACATCCAGCATGTTAGGCAGGTTCTCTAGAGACTACTGGAGAACAACTTATTTGCCAGAGTAGATACATTCGAGTTCCACGTGAGCTCCGTCCGCTTCCTGGGTTACATCATCGAGAGTGGGCAGGTGAAAACAGACCCGCCTGAAGTTGAAGAAGCGCTCATCCTCATCCAGCCAGACCCTTCTCGCCAGTTTGTGGTGGAGGTTGATGCCTCAGATACAGGGTTTTTTTCTCCACTCATCTTCAGATTGTTGTTTCCACTCCAGTGGTGGTTGACTTCAGTCCTCTCAAATTCAATCTATTTTGTTCTGTGTTTCTGTTCCGCCAGTTCTAATTTAGTCTCTCGGTGCTCAGCACCATCCTTCATCAGCCTGCCTCCCTGCCTCCCTCCCTGCCTACCTGCTTGCCTGCCTTCTAGCCTGCCTGCCTACTCACACCATTCACCAGCACTTCTCACTTCCCAGTATGTATTGCAATAAATCTTCATATACCTGTATCTGTGTTCTGCGCTTGGTTTCGCTCTGTACACCCTGATGCACAGTGCTGAAAACACTTCTGCAAAGGATACACCTGTGTACAGGGTCATCACGCCTACAGGTGGACTGATTAGTTACATTTGCTGAGTAGTTAACATTGCTGTTTTATGTTCCAAAATGCAAATGTTCCTTTTTATTTGTGTTTTTAATATGCCTGTTCAGGACATTATGGTTTATGTTGGTAATTATACTTTTTGTGCTGGTTTATAGTTTTAACCATTAGTGAGGTTGCTGTTATATTTCTTGACTACAGCTGAACTTTGCTTTGAGTTCCAGAGAATGATTTCTGTAATTGAAATGGTTACATGATAAACTTTATGGAGATATGTATTATGTTTCTCATCATAGTGTCCATGTAACTGTATCTGATTGTACAACCCATATATTTGCACACAATTGTTGTACTATTCATCCACAGCAATCATTCTGTCCTGTGGTATGAGAAGCAGTAATATGCTGCAATATTTCCAGTCGGCCAGAAATCTAAATAATTAAGTTATTTAGTCAGGTTTAGTAACTGACGTAACTAATCATTTCACTGCTAGACATGATGGGAAATGTGGGCTGGTATGTGCTCAAAAGAAGACGTATTTCTGTTTGTCGCAGATTGACAGACAATGCAGCCATTCAGCGACGAGGAATCATTTCCAAATACGTTCCTACCTTTTCCACCTTGGGTTAATGTCAGTGTTTTGTGAAATGTCGTTATTTTCTGAAATGTTGTTGACCCTCAGGGCCACCGTAAAAAGTTTTGCTAGTTCACTTACAAACATAACGAGACACAAATTAGAATCGGAGGGATGAAACCCTCTTTTTAATGGTCGCACACAGCACACACAGTGAAATTTGTTCTCTGCTTTTAACCCATCCTAGTACCAGGAGTAACTATTGTCTGATTGTACTGCCGGACAATCAGACAACAAATAAAATATAAAACTTATAACAGACTTTAATCTGTTATCTGTCTTTACTCCGGTACGATATCCAATTATCGGGGCGTGTAAGCTGTTAAAATGCTTGTGATAAGGCTGATCTCGTGTATCCTCGCTCATGGCTCCTCAGAAATCCCTCCTCAGAAAAGAAATAAGAGCTTTGAGACGGTCTTTAAGATGGCCCACCAGAACAACTATCGGTTCAAAGTGAGGATTGAAAAACAGGAAATTAAAAGAACCAGAAACAGTAACAAAGTTAACACACCCAGATTCTATAACATCCTTAGGCTGAACTTTTAACGTTACAGTGAAGAAAACAGTTCATAGCAGTTTAAATCAATAGTCAGGTGACCATAATAACACATTAAACCGTTTTTGGTTTAATCATTCCTCCACTTCATTGTAGCCTTTCAGAGATCTCTCTCTTATGTGCTTCCAATATACCAGTCGTCTTTCTGTGCAAAAATATATTCCAAAGTTGATCTGAAGCTAATTTGAGGCTTTATCAGTCTATTTGGTATAAAATTCCCTCTCACAGCTCAGCACAGAAACACTGTCTAGGGAAACCGGAAGATTACATTTCACACTTAAAAAGCTAGAAAACAGTGGAATATACCCACTTCAAGTTTATTCTATATTTGAACTTCTGTATTTTTCATTTAATGAAGCGCAGTAAATCATGATACAAAAGTTATATTTCACGATATTAGGAAATATTTCTGGATCTGCAACAAAAGCTACTTTTGAATAACAAGTGGAGGTACAGTTGCACACACACACACAGAGACAGACACACAGACATACACACACACACGCACACACACACACGCACACACGCACACACACGCACACACACACACACAGAGGCAGACACACACTCTCACACACACACACATACACACACGCACACACACAGCACACACACACACAGAGGCAGACACACACTCACGCACACACACACACACACAAGCAGACATCCATCTACATGATGAAGGAACACAAAAAAACACATTTTTATTATTTATTTAACAGTACTTTTTTACTATTCATCTGTCAAAATAATGTTTACATTACACTTACTTCCACTCATATTTATTTTTCAATCAACTCATGAACTTAGAAAATGATGCCTGACATTCACAAACTAAATCCTTTCATATAGTAATTTATCTCTTGAACTACTAGTGAAAAATTATAATAGTAATAAGCTTCTCCACATGTTACTGATGCTGCTTTTATTACCGACACTTCTTCTAAGCCATGATGTCCTTCATCTTTGCTTTTTGGGTGCATTTAACGATACAATAATAAGGTTGGTAGGTGAAATGCTTGAGTGAAATAAACACAAATCAGCTAGCACACATCTGACATTTTAATAAACAGTAATACAAATTGACCTATTTCATTTTTGTTCTAATGATTCTGAGTGGTTCAATCTATAAACGCTAACTACTTCAAATTCACTTTACAGACTCTGCTACACTGCTTTGTACAGCCTGAGGGTTTCCAGCTCTCCAGGTCAGGCATCCCCTGTAATATTTTGCTGTTATATTCTCATTAATATATATTTATATTTATACTACTTTATACAGAAAAAAACAGAATTGCTTGATTACGTTAAAGTGTTGTTAAGCTGCACTCTGACCCTTGTTACCCAAATCTACGCCTTTGCTATGTATGACTATAACACAAAGGTCCTTTTAAATTGGAAGAAAAGTATCCTACGGTGGATTGCAGATTCAGTGAAAATAATTTACATGCCAAAATATTCAAAATAGGCTTTACAGATGTTAAATGCCTACGTTTGCTCGGACATGTATTGAGCCATTGTCCAACAGAAGTGTTACCAGATCATTAATAGATGTTGTAAGTGTGAGAAAGGTTTAAGAAGTGCCATGTCTCAGCTGTCACAACAGGGTAAATGTGTGCTCTTTCAAAGCCATTGAAGTCAGTTGATATACTAACAGAGTAAGCACCCATGTTGTCGATGAGAAGCCAGTCCCCCACATGCAGCTCAGGAACCCAGCAGCTGTCGGTAACTTTGTCAATGCTGTCGCAGGTTGGACCCCAGATTACAGACTGGTATCTCTGCTCGCTGCTCTCAACAGCCTGTGTAGAGCACAGACATTGAAATATGTTATCATATGCTCCCACAATCTATTCCTTTAAATGTCATGCCCGACATCACATTTTCCAATTATCTCAGGCTAGATGGTTAATGATCTCCAACATGCTGTTCCACATGTTATTTTAAACAAACAATTCTCTGGCTATAAATGTAAACTCCAAATATGTACCTTACCTGTGTGTGTGTGTGTGTGTGTGTGTGTGTGTGTGTGTGTGTGTGTGTGTGTGTGTGTGTGTGTCCCATCCCATCACAATTACACACTTAGGGGAAAAAAATTATATCGGGTTGTTGTATTTCTTGAAACCAATCATAGTCGCGTGGGACGGCGTTAAGCCCACAACGCAGCGATGGTGTCCTTGCAAAATAGTGTCGGGAGGGAACATGTTTTGGTGGAACATTTGCACGTGGGGAAGCAAGCCCTGGCAATACAACCTAACCCTAACCCTGCAACAACAAAAAAAACATATCAAACAAACAAAAAATGTTTGTCAACTTTTACTGGTAAAAATTACAAATATCATTTGATCATCAGTGCCCTAGAGGTGAAGCCTGCCTATCATTTAGCTCTGGAGGAGCTCACTGGACTTGTTAAAATCACAGACAATGTAATAACTGTATGTAGCATTTGCAGAACGTTATTAAACCGATTTCATAGAGGCTCGTGTGAAATGGAACGGATTGATACATTGGCTAAGTCAATGTCACTGGCGCCTGCCGCTGCCAGAGTTAAAAGATGTGCCAAATCAACTCCGACTGACGATGGCTCGGTCAGAAAACAGCACACACAGCACCACAGCATTACTCACCAATCGTTCTCACAACGTGGTAGTTTGCAGAATGGCTCTCCATCTATCTTTGCGAATGTTTCAGGACATCTGTATACAGTGGTCCTCCATTATCGCAATTACGGGGGACACTACCAGCACCATGGCATTTTTACGCCATGCCTCTCTGTTTACCCTCGCTAGCTCACTGCAGACGTATGGTCATGTTTGGAATATGAAACTTTTTCCATGACCGGTAGGAAAACATGCAAGAACGTGCCAGTTAGACAGAAAATGTTCCAAATATATTATTTGTATATCTTTTAAAACATTCACCAAAAGATCTAAGCAGGCCGGCCTTAATGCGCGATCCAAATCTTTGTCAAAACTGGCCACTGTCACCGTGTATGTTGCTAACTCACTTATACGCAGTCTACATCCTGAGAATCAGACGAGGTGGACTGTTAGCTTGTGGAGGTCGCAGTCTGACTGTGTTCTGTCCGACCTACAATTAGTGTTTGCATATCTATTAACATAACCACAATCTTTCCCTAACCATAACAAAGTTAGTTGCCTAACCCTAACCATACCTTAATCATAGATTATTTGACACAACCATCTTTAACTTTAACCATCCGACAGTTGCCATGATTAGATTTTGTGGAAAGCAAAGATTTTAAATGATTGGATTTAAAAAGCTTTGTTGTTGATAGTATGAGATAAAATAAGGTAAACATTTATTAATCTCTATTCAGATGTCAAAGCAGTAACAGCAATGAGAATTAAACACAGCATAGGAGAAGAGTTTACAACACAAGGATACCAAGAATAAAAAATGTAAATGTAAGTATAAATGAAAAAAACATAATCTGGTGTTCTTATGTGGTGATAGGGTTGATATTTACCCTGTTAAGGTATGGTTCAACTGTGGTGTGGGCAGCATCATTGATAAGGCAACTCAGGGAGCCATACACTCCATCATTGAGGTAGTACATCATCATTCTGTCAGGGCGGTTTTCCTCGTCCTCTGGAAAAGAATATTTGCAAAATAATGAAACTAGCTAAAATTGCAAGAGGTTGAAAATAATAGGAAACTTCTAGATACGATAATCCTTTTTATCTTTGGTCCCTCTGACCATCCACCACATGCAACCAGGTGGTTCTGCAGAAAGAAAGTAACAATAACCCTGCAAGACACATCTGATACCTTTCACATACACCTCTTGTATTTAAGATCAAGATACATTTAAACACAAAAACTCATGTAGTTGTGTGTTTCTACTGGATACTCAACATTTATGTGGCTTAAAAAGACATATACATTACCGCTATGTTCATCCACTTCATTTAAGATGACTCTTTTGGCGATGATGTTCGCTGCCAGCGTAAAGGCTGACTCTACGTAGTATCGGCCGGGTTCTGCAATAATCTGCACCCCACTGTCAGGCGGGAATAATTCATCCAGTGCTCCATTAATGACTTCTGAAAACTATGAGGGGAAACACGATGAGTTAATAGCATATTTCACAGTTATTACACCTATACCTAATTTGCTGACACTACAAAGTAATACAGGTTTCTGCTTAAGGTTTCTTCCTGTGTTTTGTACGAGCCATTTAATTATAGCGGCTGGATGAAAGCCAAATTACACAGTTTGATTAAATATCTCCAATATTACTTACAATGCTTGCTTGAGGTAGAGAAACTTTGATAATACATATATCACACAACCTATAAATAGTAAGTAGGCTTTCTTGAATGGTCCTTGAGGGAAAAAGGGACCCTTAATAAGAACATAGTTTAACTAATTATTTGTGTCAGAATGCTGAGGGGCTGCACAACAATGAACAAGCAACATATTTTCTTTATTTCACCTCTTCAAATTTCACTTGAAAGTCCTCTCTCCCAGAGAACCCTCCACCAATATCCAAGAGACTCATTTGAAAGCCCAACACATTCTGAAAACCACATCAATACCATGAAAGTCAAAACACAAAAACTTTTCAGAAAACATCAACATTTCACATAACCCAACAGCAAAAGAGAACCCACAACAACAACAAAAAAAACATAGCGGCATTTGGTGAGATCGATGTGCCATATTGGACAATGATTCCTTGTTGCTGATTGGATGTATTCCGTCAGTCTGCGACAAACGGAAGTACTTCTTCTTTTTCTTTTGTATTTCTGGCACATTGCTGCCTCTCACAGGTTGGCATGATGAGATACAAATACAACTTTATTCATCCCATAGGAAATTGCTGTCCATTAATACAAAGTGTGCAAATATGAGTGTTATATTATATTGCAGTTTGAAATGTACAACAAACAGAAGTAATTGCTTTTGCAAAATCTTCACAGCGTTATTTTATTTCCCACCGTTTTTTGGGAAGTCCCTCCCTAATGTCCTGTGAACACGAGTTAGCATTAGACTCCCAATTAATTATTGATGTACACCCGCCGTCATGCGCTGACTGGCTGGGGCTTGTTCTGGCTGAGCTCAAGTCTCTTTGGCCGGTGACAAGTGCCAGCTGTGACAACCTCTCTGCTTCCCCGGCTGCTCTCGAATATGTGGTTGTTTTCTATTGTCTGCCACTTTTGGATTTATATAGACAAACTAACTAACATTACACAGACTACAGCCCCGGTTAACATCAGTGCCCAGTAAACACAGATGATCAGCTCCACATGAAGATTATCTGACAGCAGAGTTTTCTGACCAGAGATCAGAGTTTCAGCAGTTTGGTTTAATTTTGGTATTCTTGCTCACTAACTGACTGACAGGCATTGTTGCCTGTTGTAATTTTCTATTTCTATGACGATGACTTACCGCTGCGTCAAAGACATGCCGCGCATCTGCTATGGCTTTCTTGAACATCAAACTTCCAGTGCATCCGCTGCCTACGTGAAAGCTGACCCCAATGACCTCCAAGCCCAGCTCTCCAGCACGTTCCAGCAGCTTACCAACTGACACCAGTCTGGCTCCAAACTTTGAACTGAGTCTTACCATCGATTCGGAGTCATCCACTGCAATGCGGAGCACCAGTCTGGAAAGTGATTCAAAATACTTAATCAGTACTCTAACAAGAATGTAGCACCCATCGAATGTTATCAAGCAATTAAATTGGTGTTATTTGGTGGTAATTATTCGGATAGATGTAGCTCAGATTAGGGGCTGCTACACAGACTAGTAGCCTGATACATTGGAACTGGGTGAATTTACACTCAACATAGAACACAAGATATTAATAGTTGTTCACTTACTTGGCTTTGGCGTGACAAAGAGAAATCTTTATGAGTTCATCCTCACTATCAAAAGTCATCATATCTACTCCATGAGTACAGGCATATTTGATGTGTGACAGTGGTTTGGTTGTATGCGCATAAATGATTTTATCAGGTGTCACTCCGAGGGACAGGGCCATCTGGATCTCACCCTGTATTTGAACAGAGAAGAGATTTTAAAACGACAAACTGAGAACATAACCAACTTTCTACAACAAAGAAAACCGAGAGTATTTGCTGTACCTTGCTAGCGCAGTCAAAACCTGTATCCAGAGCACTCATCATCCTCAAAACTGCTTCTGTGTTGTTGCACTTCACTGCATAGAAAGGCTTGACTCGAGGTAAGTTAGAAAGCCATTTGAGGTGTCTCTTAAATATACTATCTAGATCTGCCACATAGAATGGCTCTTCATTCTCCTGAATGAACAGAGCAAAGTTAACATGTTAAGTTAAAATGCACATCTCAAGAATCTCAACTATCTCACAATTGGTGTAAGTGTCATGATGTCTGTGATACTCACCACTGAACCAAGCTCTATTTTATCGTTTATGAAATCATTGATGGTCCTTTCATTGTCTAAAATGTCAATGGGACAATTCTCAGGGGACAAAACATGCATGACTGATCCATTTGTAGTTACCAAAGCTGCAAGGGATGACAAGCAGTAATCAACACAAAAGTGTAAATGATCTTTGTCTGTCTTTGTTTTGATCCTTTACTTACATTTTGAAAATGTGAGAATAAGTAAAAATATGTACCGTAAGTTGTATCAAAAGTAAGAAAGACTCATTCTGCTCTAAAATGTTCTCTGTCTGTGTTTTACCATCATGTTGTATTTTACTGCTGTAGATGTTTAAAGGGTGTGCTCATTTTACCTCCTTTATATAATGTGTGGTTTAAATCAACAGCAATACATCGTATTCTATAAGAGCATCATATGTCCTGTGAGAATAACGTATCTCTGAAAAGTAAACTTTTCTTGAGCTCATAAGAAAACCCGTAAAGTAACACTTCATCCTTCAATTTATCAGAAATCAAATTCAAAATGTCCAAATTTGGAAATGCATTGTTTTTGACAGGAAAGGTGTGAAAAAGTAAATATAGTGGATTCAAAAGTGCAATGTTTGAGAAGTAAAACGCATAAAATGCTCATACTCAAGTAAATTACAAGTACCTTGAAATTGTAGCTAAGTATTTTAAATCAATACACTTCCATGTACATTCCACCACCGGGATTATGCCATGCAAATAGTCAAATATAAAAAATAACATTCACATGCCTCTCACATTAAATATCACCAAGAGTTTGTTTTTTTTCATCTTACCACAGCCTGTATTCTCCTCCATATTCTGAAACCCAGAATCTTTCAAATAACTTCAGATGAGTATAAGTATTATTGCAGCAATTCTATGAACAGAACTGGAAGTAAGTTTGATAGCAACACACACACCCAAAGTGAAGACAATGAAGAGAGTTTGGGTAGCTCATTATATTGGCTTTTCCACACCTTTAAAATAAACAATAGGAGATATTGACATGCTAATGTGTGTTCTTCACTAAACGTTGTGTGTTCAGGTTTAAACAGTGCACTGATACAACACTAAACAAATGTTAGAAACTCGGCAATAAAATATGTATCTAGTATATGGGCAACGCAATGCATCAGTGAATTTGAAACAAACAGGATTCACAGACGACATTTCTTCCTGAAGACGATGGTTCACCACGATCCTTCCAGGTTTTAATAATGCGTTGGACAGTTCTTAACCTCATTTTAGTAGTTTCATCTCTTTAGTTGTTTTCTTTGCTTGATGCAGGACAATAATTTGACCCTTCTGAAACTGATTCACATCCTTTCCACGACCACAGGATCTGTCTTCCCACAGGTTGTTTAAGAGATGAGAAGCTACTCATCGCATCAGCTCGGGTTAAATAACTTGTTGCCAGCAGAAACATTAATCACTGCAGTAATTATCCAATGGAAGATCTTACCCATTTGCTTAGTTAAATCCAGGCGGAGACTTTTTGTTAGGATAGGCAGTGTACTTTCAAAATACCAATAGAAAAACAACCAAATTACACAGAGCTAGTCATGGACAAAGCCAAATCTGCCTATGCAGAGGATGTCAGTTGAATAGGCGGTCCTTCAATGTGGCCCAAATGTGGTCTGAGGGATCAGATTTCAATGCGTCCTCAATGCGTCTTGGGTGCATTCACACCTGTACTGAGAGCTGTCCAATGGGATTGGATCACAAAAGACGCCTTATCAGGAAGCGGACGTGCCAAAATGCTAAACAAATAGGCTATATTATTGAACCCGTTTTATATATTCTGCACGGTATGTCTTCTCTACTGTATAATTATACTGGTATAAGTAATGTGTCACGGACGTCAGGACTCAGAGATGGAATTGACATAGTTTATTAGGCTCAGCCAGCGAGCAGATGGAAACACCATACAGACAGGGGAGGGGTGAACACAAGGATCAGGAACTCAGGAATACTCAGGCTCTAAGCACTGGAAAATAAGGAGACTGGTGTAAAAGCACAGTGAACTAAAAAGTACAAAACAGGGAGCGTCAAAACAAGGTACACGAGTCGAACTCGGAACAAACGAGAACCAACGGAGCAAACAGAAAACGGTACGATACCGGGATCAGGCAGACAGACGGGCAAAAAGGCAGGAAAATCGCGTTGCAGAATCTGGGGAGGAAGTCCATGGGGTTTAGTCCACTTTGTACGAGGCCAGATGCGGAGTGAAGGGAGTGAGGAGACTTTATGCTGTGAACACAGGTGCTGGCAATCAGTATTCCGGTGATTGTGGATGCAGTGCAGGTGAGTGAGTGGCGACAGAGGGGGGCGTGGCAGGTGCGAGTTCAGGCACAGACGTGACATTACCCCCCCCCTCCAGGGACCGCTCCAGCGGGCCGAGGGTCCCGACGTCGGAGTCGTCGTCTCGGCCTACCACGACCTCGGGGTGCTGGGAGGTGCGGGTGGTCTCGATGGAAGACCTCGAGGAGGGCCGGGTCCAAGATGTCGTCACGAAGGACCCAGGCTCTCTCCTCAGGACCGTAGCCCTCCCAATCGATGAGGTATTCAAGGCGGCCTCGATGACGTCGTGACGCCAGAATCTCCCTTATGGCGTAGACGGGACCCTCTTCCAGCAGGAGCGGCAGGGGGGGTTCGTTCACGCCAGGCTCTGAGGGAGAAGAGGGAGAAGTGATTGGAGGGTGATACGGTTTCAGGAGAGACACATGAAATACTGGGTGTATACGGTAGTGAGGTGGCAACTGGAGCTTAAAGGCGACCGCATTTATTTGCTTATTTGCTATGGGAAAGGGACCAACGAAGCGAGGACTTAACTTGCGAGAGGGTAGTCGCATCCTGACTGTCCCTGGTGGAGAGCCAAACTTTCTGCCCGACGGAGAAGGCGGGGTTAGGTCCCCGTCGGACATCAGCCTGGCGTTGGTGGCGTCGGACTGCCCTCTGCAGGTGGTGATGTGCCTCGTTCCAGACCCTCTCACTCTGCTGGTACCAGTGGTTAACAGCGGGGACTGTGGAAGGTTCGCACGTCCAGGGAAACAGTGGTGGTTGGTAACCGAGTACGCACTGGAAAGGGGTGAGCCCCGTAGAGGCCTGACGGAGGGAATTCTGTGCGTACTCGGCCCAAGGGAGAAACTGGCTCCAGCTGTGCTGATGGTTGTGGCAGAAGGTTCGTAGATACCGGCTGACCTCTTGCACTTTCCTCTCAGTCTGCCCATTGGTCTGTGGATGGTAACCAGACGTCAGGCTCACGGTCACACCTAGGCGCGAGAAAAAGGCTCTCCAGAACCGGGAAATGAACTGTGGTCCACGGTCCGAGACCACGTCCTCTGGTAGACCGAAATGGCGGAAGACATGGTCAAACAGGGCGGAGGCAGAGTCGGCAGCTGTGGGAATACGGTTTAAAGGGATGAGTTTACAGGATTTTGAAAAACGATCTACTATAATGAAAATGCAGGTGAACCCATGTGATGGAGGCAGGTCTGTGACGAAGTCGACGCCTAGATGTGACCATGGTCTCTGGGGAATGGGCAGAGGTTGTAATTTGCCAGCTGGTAACTGGCGAGGAGTCTTCGCCATGGCGCATGCCGCGCATCCGGCTACGAACCTTCTGACCATCTTAGCCATGCCTGGCCACCAGAAGCGTTCCTGCAGGAGTGAAAGGGTTTGATTGGCCCCAGGGTGACCTGTGCCCAGTGAGCTGTGAGTAGACTCCATTACCTGATCTCGCAGAGTGGCTGGGATGTATGTCTTATTGGCTGGGGTGCCCGGCGGAGCTGGATCATCGACTTGGGCTTGAGTGATGTGTTCGTCCAGGGCCCATATGATCGGGGCAGCGATCAGGCGAGATGGTAAGATGCCCTCCGGCTCTTCGACGCACTCCGGCGCGTCATGGATGCGAGAGAGAGAGCGTCCGCCTGGATGTTCTTGGGTCCTGGACGGTACGTGAGGGTAAAATTAAATCGGGTGAAGAAGAGGGCCCACCTGGCTTGTCGGGGGTTCAGACGACGTGCCTGACGTATGTACTCTAAGTTCTTATGATCTGTGAGCACGACGAAAGGATGACGCTCCCCCTCTAGCCAGTGTCGCCACTCCTCTAACGCTAGTTTTACTGCCAGGAGCTCTCGATTCCCAATATCGTAATTTAGCTCCGCCGGGGTGAATTTCTTTGAGAAAAAGGCGCATGGATGGCGACGAGGTGGAACGCCCGAGCGCTGAGACAGCACCGCACCCACTCCCGTGCTGGAGGCGTCTACTTCCACTAGAAACGGAATGCTGGGGTCAGGCAGGGCGAGAATGGGTGCGGACATAAAGGTTCTCTTCAGCAGGGCGAATGCGGCGGCTGCCTCAGGGTTCCATAACAGGGACTTCGGCTTACCTCGGAGAAGTGTGGTCAGGGGAGCAGTAATCTGGCTGTAGCCCTTTAGGAACCGGCGATAGAAGTTGGCGAATCCCAAGAATCGTTGTAGCTCCTTTACCGTCTTAGGTGGGGTCCAGGTGTTGATGACCTCCACTTTCCCCTCGTCCATACTGATTCCGGAGGCAGTGACGTTGTACCCTAGGAAAGACATGTGATCAGAGTGGAAGGAGCACTTCTCAGCCTTGGCAAAGAGGTGGTGTTCACGGAGCTTGTGAAGAACGAGGGACACATGATGGGAATGTTCGGTCTCGTTCCGAGAGTAGACCAGGATGTCATCAAGGTACACTATCACAAACCGATGCAAATACTCCCGGAACACCTCGTTCATAAAACCCTGGAACACAGAAGGGGCGTTGGCCAACCCGAAGGGCATGACGCAATACTCGTAGTGGCCACTAGGGGTGATGAAGGCCGTCTTCCACTCGTCCCCCTCACGTATCCGGATCAGATTGTATGCACTCCGGAGGTCGAGCTTCGTGAACATCTGTGCTCCTTGCAGTTGTTCCAGAGCCGATGGAACGAGGGGAAGAGGGTAACGATTCTTGATGGTGATCTTATTTAAACCACGGTAATCAATGCAGGGCCGAAGTCCACCGTCCTTCTTCTTCACGAAGAAAAAACTAGAAGCAGCCGGAGAGGTGGAGTGACGAATGTAGCCCTGCTGAAGAGCCTCAGTCACGTACTCCTCCATGGCCTTCAGCTCAGGCAAAGCGAGGGGGTAGATTCTCCCACGAGGCACAGGCTCACCGGGCAGCAGGTCAATGCAGCAGTCCCCTGGTCGGTGTGGGGGGGAGGTGTGCTGCGCGCTGCGGGCAGAAGACATCTTTAAACTGGGAGTAGCGAGGAGGAATGTCAAGGCTGACCTGGTCGACGGGACTCTCGATGGAGGTGGCGTGCAGGCCAATACGTGCAGGAACAGGTGCGTAGCGTGAGGAATGGCGGCGTGCAGCAGTGCGGCGTGGAGTGACAGCAGGCAGGCACCGGCCGAAGCATCTCGGACCCCGAGTCGATGAGAGCCTTGGCTGGAAAGGAACCAGAGGGAGTAGTCAGGGTTACCGGGACCAACAGGGGTTTACAGACAAAGACATCTTCTTGAAACGCACTCACCCGGGCTTGTGGGGGTCGTAGAGGACATGTCACCACGACATGTCCTCGCGCTCCGCAGTAAAGGCATAAGCCCTGAGTGATGCGGCGGCTTCTCTCCTCAGGGGTGAGTCTCAGGGAGTCCACGCTCATGGGCTCGGGCTCCTCTCCCTGGTAGGCGGGGTACCGGGCTGGCGCAGGGAACTGGGCGGTGAGCAGCGCTCGGGACTGGACAGTATGCAGTGGCTGGTCTTGTAGGCAATGTTCACGGCGGTTGGCGACCCGAATGGCGAGCTGGATGAAACGTTCCAGCCCGACCGAGTCGTCATAACCGGAGAGATGGAGTCGGAGGGTTGGCTCTAATCCTTGCCTGAAGACGGTCAACAGGGCCGCCTCGTTCCAGCCACTTTCGGCCCCCAGCGTGCGGAACTGCAGGGTATACTCCAAAATCGGCGTACGGCCTTGACGAAGTCGGAGAAGGCGCACCTGCGTCGAAGTATCGCCTGGTGGTGCGTCGAAAGACCTCCTTGAAGTGCTGCACAAAAGCAGCATAGGAAGCAGTGATGGGCCCGCTCTGCTGCCACACGGACTCTGCCCACTGGAGTGCTCTACCCTGGAGTAGAGAGACGACGAACGCCACCTTCGATCTCTCGGTGGGGTAGCGATTGGGTTCCATCTCCAGGATGAGGTCACATTGGAACAGGAATCCGCGGCACGCAGATGAGGAGGTCCCGGTGAACGGAGGCGGTCGCACGGCTCGGTCGGTGTGGGCGACCGGGGCAGGAGCAGGCGCTGGAGCGGGCATGGTGTTGACTGCGGCGAGGAGACCGCGACGCATCTCTCGACGAGACCCTGGAACGGGTCTCCCGTGGCGGTGGGAGCGGGGGTGACAGAGGAAGCGGAGGTGGCTCCGCTGGCTGAATCCATCGTTTTGTAGATCTGGCCTTCTGTCACGGACGTCAGGACTCAGAGATGGAATTGACAATAGTTTATTAGGCTCAGCCAGCGAGCAGATGGAAACACCATACAGACAGGGGAGGGGTGAACACAAGGATCAGGAACTCAGGAATACTCAGGCTCTAAGCACTGGAAAATAAGGAGACTGGCGTAAAAGCACAGTGAACTAAAAAGTACAAAACAGGGAGCGTCAAAACAAGGTACACGAGTCGAACTCGGAACAAACGAGAACCAACGGAGCAAACAGAAAACGGTACGATACCGGGATCAGGCAGACAGACGGGCAAAAGGCAGGAAAATCGCGTTGCAGAATCTGGGGAGGAAGTCCATGGGGTTTAGTCCACTTTGTACGAGGCCAGATGCGGAGTGAAGGGAGTGAGGAGACTTTATGCTGTGAACACAGGTGCTGGCAATCAGTATTCCGGTGATTGTGGATGCAGTGCAGGTGAGTGAGTGGAGACAGAGGGGGGCGTGGCAGGTGCGAGTTCAGGCACAGACGTGACATAATGCTACTAATTATTGACTGCATATCCAATATTTAGTTTTTAATTACGTGGAAAATGGGATGATCAAGACATCACTTTATTTAATAGCCACATATCCAATATTTACTTTAAAATTACTTTGTCATTCTGATTTAACTAACATTAGCTGCACAGGTTTTAACATAGAAATGTAACGTGTTATCACTAAATCTATCAATCAATTTTTATTTATATTGCCCAATATCACAAATTACACATTTTATCCTTTGGGGGCTTTACAATCTGTCCAGCATATGCCGATCAGTTAAATCACACCATTTGGGAACCACTGTTCTAGCCTGTACGGGCTTAACAGTCTCATCAAAGTGTCCAGTAAAATGACTAATAATTCAGGTTCTGCTCTATATTAGACATCTACAACATCTTGTTGAAGGAGTTTGAGTGATGCAATCTGGTCGTTGCTTTATATGTTAACGCAGACTTGAAAAAAATCGTGACCCCATGTTATTTTAATGTCAATATATTATGACGTCCTTCAACATGTCATGTCCTTCAACAAAAACAAAGCAAAAGCAACACGAACATTTTGTAAATAATGTTTTTAACTGAACAGGATAAGGTTAAGCCTTAGTAATACATTTACTGTTCCTGCTTTCTGTTTGCTGTCAGACTGTCAACAGTGCAAGCTGATCACACCTTGCAGGAGGCTGCTTCTCTACTCCCTGTAAAAAACTGAAAATATGGGTAAGTTTAAATTACAATATTCTCTTATATACACAAATAGATCAATTCTAAGTTATTCTTATTTGATTTTGAATTTTTTTATTACAGATTGTTGGATGTTTATTCATGCTGAACATACATTATATATTTATATATACGATTGCTGTGTAAACTAGACTTACTGTACGCTAAATACAAAAACAAATAATGTATATGTTTACTGTGTAATCTAGATTTACTAACCTGGCTGAGACAGGAAGCCCAGCTGAAGAAGATGGTCCTGGTTATTGTGTTTATTGCCTTGTTTCTGGATAATATGCTGATGTCGATGGTTGGTAGGTTCAAACATACAGCACTTCACCAACCAGTAGTGAAAAGTGGCTAAGTACACTCTAAGTACAGTACGAGTTTGAGTTAATTGCACTTCACTTGAGCTACAATTCAAGGAAAAATAATATATGCACTCCATGTATCCGACAACTGAAGTTACAAGTTAATTTACAGCTTAAGAAGTGACATGCAAAATGTGATATATAATATGTTAAATTGTTATAGAATAAATGACCCAACCATGTAATATGGTAATATATAACTAGTCCAACTCAACTAACATACATCTTTCAACAGTAAAATGTGTCTTACACATTAATGCATCAGATAACATGCAATAAGATCATTTATAATAGATACTAACAGGGACCATTTTTTCTGCATGAATACTATTTTTGATACTTGAATACATCCATCCATCCATCCATCCATCGTCTACCACTTATCCGGGATCGGGTCGCGGGGGCAGCAGCTCCAGTAAGGAACCCCAATCTTCCCTTCTCCGGGCCACATCCTCCAGCTCCGACTGGGGGATCCCGAGGCGTTCCCAGGTCAGTGAGGAGATATAATCTCTCCACCGAGTCCTGGGTCTTCCCCGGGGTCTCCTCCCAGCTGGACGTGCCTGGAACACCTCCCTAGGGAGGCGCCCAGGTGGCATCCTTACTAGATGCTGAACCACCTCAACTGGCTCCTTTCAACGTAAAGAAGCAGCGGCTCTACTCCGAGTCTCTCACGGATGGCTGAGCTTCTCACCCTATCCCTAAGGGAGACGCCAGCCACCCGTCTGAGAAAACCCATTTCGGCCGCTTGTACCCGTGATCTCGTTCTTGAATACTTGAATACATTTGAAATGAAATATGCTTACTTTTAGTTCAGCACATAAGTTAAGGATTTAGTATTTCCCTCCTACAATCACTTATTGTTATTGATGGATTCTTTTTGATTTTGAAGAGTGGAGAGGGTTTTTATTTCCTAATGACATGTGTACTCAAATCAGTACTTCTAAAAGTCCTTCATATATCTGTAATACAATATATTTGATATTATTTCTTGCCCTGGCTAAAAACACAGCAAACAAAATAATTTTGTAAGCTAACTGAACTGGCTATGCATGTAAAATGGTGGGTTTAGGAATAAAAGAGTACCTACCTATACATAAACTCAACAATTTAATTAGAACAAAAGAAGACAGATCTTTTTTCAAAAATAACAGTGCATGTCATTTTTGGACATTCTGCTGTAGACAACAAATCAGGTTTAAAATATGAGATTAAGATTTTCTTGTGCTTTTATTTTGTTGACAGTGCCAATCCTTCCAAGTTACCTGTCCAGCACTGACCAGTCTACCACAGCTACTTATGGGAACAGCACTGACTTAATAGTCAATACTTCCGTCATCCAGTCATTCAGTGACAGACGAGTGATTTTGGGGTCCACAATTTCACCTCCACACCAGAACCCAGCTCTGTCCAGTGATCCCACCGTGGCCCAGAAATTCCCTGAGTCAAACTGCTCTTATTCAGAAGCTCAGCTGGACGGATTAAACATCAAAGTAGGACTGCTGTTGGCCTCCAAGTCCATCGTACAGCTTATCATTAACCCCTTCATTGGGCAACTTACTAACAGGTGAGTGACTATGATCCGTGGGAAATAGGCAGATCAAGCTCAAAAACACATGACTCAGTTTTCACTACTTTATATTGCACAGGATTGGATACCACATCCCAATGTGTGCCGGTTTCTGCATAATCATCTTTGCAAGCACCTGTAAGTATTGCATTAGAATGCATTCAGACAAATGGTAAATGGACTTGCATTTATTTAGAGCCTTTCTAGTCTTCTTTACAGAACATTGTGAATGGCCTTTAGAAGCATACAAGAGATAAAAACAGCAGAACATTGATAGGGAGAGCAGACAAACAAAACCTGAGATATAGTGCAGACACTTTAAGAAGACAAAATAGATAACGGGGTGGAGGGCACAGAATGATGGAAACTACAGAGAGTAGGCCAGTTTGAACACGTGAGTTTTGAGGTGGCCCATGGTGCTGAGGCATGATGTGGGGATTGTCAGTAGACCAGCTGAGGATGAGCGGAGGGAGTGGGAGGGGGTATACTCCTGAAAGAGTCAATCAGGTAGTGGGGGCAAGTTTGTGGAGGGCTTTGTAGGTGAGCAGAAGGTTTTTGTAGTCGATCTAGGATTGAACAGGGAGCCAGTGTAGTTTCAGGAGAATGGGGGTGATGTGTTCAGAGGATTTGATGCAGGAAGTGATCCGGGCAGCGGAGTTTTGGATGATTTGAAGTCGGTTGAGCAGTTTGGTGGGAAGGCCAGAGAGAACAGCATTGCAGTAGTCGATCCAGGATGTAACAAATGCGTGGACCAAGACTTCTGTACTGGATTGGGACAGGGACGGGCGGAGTCTGGAGATGTTGCGCAGGTGGAAAAAAGTAGTGCGGGTGAAATTCTTTATGAGAGGTGCAAAGAAGGCGAAGCCAGGTGGGACAGCTTCATTAAGGTGGGAGAAGTCATTTGGTTGTTGCCAGGTCTCAGTGAGGCGCAAGAAGTCAAGGTTTTTGTCAATAATGAACTCATAAACCAGAAAGGCCTTGCTGGTGAGTTATCTTATATTGAAAAGAACAAGTTTTAAATAGTCGAGTGGCGCATAGGTGGCCGCTTTGTGAAGGGTCGATAACACACTGTGATTGACAGCACAGGTTGCGGTGCGAGGAGGGGTGGGACTCAGTTGATCAGAAAGAGTGAATGTTTGTGTTGCTGCTGTGTTTGGTGTACTGAAATTTCCGACGTGATCCACGATGTCGATATCTGGGTCGTTTGAGGATGTCACGATGGGAGAGCAGAGCTGGCGGGATCCTGTAGTGCAGGGGTATTCAACTAAAATTCAAAGAGGTCCAGTTAGAGAAACTGTCCTCAAGCAAAGGTCCGTAACATCATTATGTTTAGCTTGCGTTATGAATTAGTGTGATATATATTGAAGTAGCCTAGTAGCTGTATCAACGTCTGCACGTCATCAACAACTGACTGTCAAATCTAATAAAGAAAGTACCATTTACAAACATTTAGACAATATTTATTGTCACTTAACATTGAACTATATAGATATATATAATACTGTAGATATGTATAATGTTCTTCTCGGGCTGCATCTAAAAATTAAATTGAGAAAATAATAGCTTTTGAAAAATCGTGCATCTTAAAATAAAGTAATTTAACTTAATTTTTGTTTTCCCTCAAGTAAGGTTTCAGCTCCTGCACTCATGCACTCCTTGACAGCCCCTCTATCAGTAAATGTTTTTTTGTCTTGACCCAAAATCCAAGTAACATGAACAGGTTGTTGGGCAGTGAATGCATGGGTCAGGATCCTGCTGCATTGATCATATTGGGCTCTGAGACTGCTTATTTCAGTTCAGATTTGAGTGGGTTTGTTTGGTCAAAACCTTTGTGTTTTGTCTCATAGTGGCGTTTCACATTGCCACTGTTTTCACTGTCCACTTTTGTCTTCTGAGAGAGTGCCATGTGTAGTTATTTTTCCCTCCCTGTCTCTGGTTCGCTCGTCTCTTCGTCTGTGTTTCTCTCCCTGTCTCGCTAACTCGTCTAATCGATTTCCGTCTGTCACTCGCCTCTCACCTCATCTGTCTGTATTCAGAGTCGCAATGTTTGTCGCCTGGAATGCACAGATTTGATTGGCTGAGCATCACGTGGGCTGGCTTAATTCGCATGTAATTGGTCTGTGTTCCTGAACCGCTAAACCAGTGCTGTAAAAACGAGAAAAGCTGCTCCGATTAAAATAGAAGCAGGCCCGTCAAAATTGAAAATCCCTTAATAATGAATTGATTATATGTCCGGGTCCGGATAGGTCGGCGTCTGGGTCTGTACTTGGACCGCGGTCCGCCAGTTAGTCCACAATTTAGACAAGGAGCCAGGACATGACACACGTGTAGAGTGTTGAGTTACCGGTAGTGGTCCAATCTAGACAGCAGCACCCCCTTGTATGGAGCCCCCCCCCCCCTCATACGGAGCTCTGACAGCACCCCCCCTATTGTTTTTGGATATCAAGTCAGGTGGTCCGTGAGTGTTTTATTATTGGTTAAATGGTCCTTGGTCTGAAAAAGTTTGAGAAACACTGGTGTAGACTGTAGTCCTAAGAATTTGCACTAAAACAGTTATTTGTTCTTTTGTCTATTTATTGTTGCTGATTTAATTTTTGTTATGAATTTTTTTGATCAATAAATATCTTGTCTTGTTTTCATTGAGGAAGATGACACTTGATGTCTTGTATGTATGTTTTGCAGGTATTTCTTTATTAATTATCAATCTAAATCTTTATGTTCTTTTTTCTTGGAAGTGTTTGCCTTTTCATCTAGCTACTTCTTACTGCTGCTGGCCAGATCGGTGCAAGGTGTGGGTGGGTCCTGCTTGTCTGTGACAGGTCAGATATTTATTTACTGAAAAAAAAAAATGGACTTTCATGGTCATATTCAATGACATTTGCAAAAAATACCATGAACATATTCCACTCAGTTATTTTTAATACTATTCTTTTTATATGAGGACTACTTCTGTTTTGCAGGAATGACTGTGCTGGCTGATGTGTATAAAGATGACGAAGAGAGAGGGCGTGCAATAGGTATATCGTTCAGTGGTCTGGCCTTAGGATTGATAGGTAGGTATTATACAGACAGCTTCCAGGTGCACACTCAAAAATGATGGAAAGAAGTGCTGATTGTTGATGAGCTGCTTAATTATATGTCAAAAAATACATTTATAGCAACAAATAACTATTATAATATGAGAATGAGTGATGTTTGATACGGCTTAAAAATGTGACCCTATCATATAATGTATTAATATATTTTAATGTTGATTATTATTCTGTTTGTATTATTATGATTATTATCTTAGTATGTAGTATTTATATTACATATTTATTATATAAATTTTCTATTTAAATTCTTATATTATGTTTCTATCATTAGACTGCTATATTATGTTATTATAAAAACTCAAATTCTCTGAGATTGAAGTTGCATAATAACATTTCTAAATAATAATACATTTTATATTATTAAAATATTTTGTTGTTGTTGTTTTTACCTTCAATTGCCCTGATACACCATGTATCCAGGGAGCAAATAAAGACATTTTATTCAGGAGTGTTAAACAAATACAATGGTAAGAAGTTTGAGATTCAAACTTTAATCTGTGCCATAGACTGCAGCCAATCAGAAACAGGTCAGACATTCACACTTTAATTGGTGTTAGACACAGCAGCCTCAGAAATGCAAAACAATTTGTACTCTTGAGTGTTCCAACAATAAACGAGCAGCCAACAAAGGAACAAGTCTGAGGCGCTGCACCCCCAATGGAACTCCGTGTTTTATTTTATATAAATATATAGCACCAAATTGAAACTCACTTTTCATATTGAACAGGTGCTATTTTATTAAATAAACGCTTATGTTATTTATCTTATTTATGTGCACGTTTCCGTGTCTACTGCGTTGCTGCTTTGTGCATTCACATTCTCTCCTCCTCCGTGCGCACACGTCCAGTCAGAGACAAAGCAGAGGAAAGGTGAGGAGAGAACTACAAAGTGCCCCCATTGAGAATCCCTGATATAAGTGATCTTTTTTATTCTTAAAAGTCAGATTTTAAAAACCATCATGGCTCAGTTCAAATTTTCTAAACAAATTTTCTCTGATGATAAACATTACTGTCAAAAAAGTATCCCTGCTTATTGATTTGCAACATTTCCCACAAAGTCAATAAAACACCCTATCGATGGATGGATATTTAAAAAATGGCTGCCATAAGTAACATTTATTTTTTGCTCTTATCTTGTCAGCATGGACGTTTGAATCCTATACATCTAACTGAAGGATGTTTTTACTACTTTCTACACCATGCTTTTACTCCAATGTTTAACTTTTTCACTGCAACCTATCAATTATAATTTTTTTCATATGCTGAAGCTGGTGCTCCATTTGGCAGTTTGATGTATCAGTTTGTGGGGAAGATGGCTCCATTCCTGGTCCTGGCTGTCATCGCTGTGTTGGGTGGAGGTACTATTGAATGTCGTACATAAGATGAAACGTCCAGTTGTATGTGCTGTTGTTTGTAAGTCAGACTGTCTGTTTCACCATCCACACACAGGTTTACATGCCCTCATCTTTAAACCATGGCTGATGCGAACAGAGGTACAGTGACATATTAGTTAAAGGGAATACTTTACTGAAAACCTGTGTTTTGAATTTCAAACATTGACCCCTTTTAGGTTCTGTGTACCACCTTCCGTATTCTTTTTTAATCAATAACAGAACATTTTAATATTCTGTTAAATTTTCTACATAAATACAATTTTTAATTGTTTGTCTTTTTATTTCTACCTATCAACTGTGGAAATAAAAATTAATGCAATGACAAACCAATTCAACATAAACTATAGAAACATTATAAGAGGGTAAAATAAAATATTGATGAAAATAACTGAAAAACAAGCACATTTAAAAAAGATTCTGGTGAGCCTTGGTAATGTTGTTGAAATAACAGTAAGTCACTAATTTCAGTATCATTTAATTTAAAATGTAAAAGCTAATTACAAACTTCATTATTCAAACTGTTAATATGTATTATGCTTTTATACAGATGGAAAAAGGGACTTCACTGCTGACTCTCTTGAAGGATCCATATATTCTCATTGCCGCTGGTATTATGAATAATAGAAATGGCCAATGTTATACATATACAATACAGTGTGATGTCATCTGGTATGCTCTGAGCACTCACATCACAGACACATATTGACTGTGCCTGGTTTTCCAATAACAAACTCAATGTTATTTCACCTCGACAAAAATTGTCTGTCTTTAAGTGCTCCACTCCTCCATTAGTGGAAATAAAGCTTAGTTTTCCCTTAACAACTTGTTTCAACTGCCCCCATGTGGCCAAAACAAGTTTATGCAGGTTTAAAATAATGTGGACAGAATGTAATGCAAGCGTAAGCAAGCTAGGCTAACTAGCTTCCACTTTTGTTGCTACATTTAGCTAAAAAGCTCACTATACTTTGTTTTAGTACCAAGAAAAGCAAGCAATAACATGTTTGTGTTGCTCATGAGCATTGGGAGAATACTAAATGACATTATTGTAAACTCAATATTTATTATATTGACTCTTCTTTTCCAGGAGCCATATGTTTCACGACTCTGGTTATTGCCACAGTAGAGACAGCCCTTCCTATCTGGATGATGAAGACAATGTGTGCTAGCAAATGGCAGCTAGGTATTCAAGACAAACCTATTATATGTATACACTTTGTACATTGCACAATTAGTTAAATTCTGCCATTGAATTAAACCAATTTAGATACACAAAGATTATGACAATTTTGAAAATAATAAGCGATACATTAATGCTGCCAATATTCTGAACTCATGATGTGAACACATGGAGAGCATCTGCAGTGATTTAAATGGTCTGTTTAAATGTTAAATGTTGCTGTTGATGTTGATCAGTAGTTGTATTTTTTTCTGTTGCTGTCTTACTCTATCTCACGGTGTCTTTGTGTCAGGCACAGTCTTCTTGCCAGACAGCATATCCTACCTCATTGCATCCCACATCTTTGGTCGCCTGTCACAAAAACACAGTGCAAGGTATATTGATCTGAGTCTAAAAGCAAATTAACCTAAGTTTAAGTGTCTTCATGGTTTTGGTACCAAATACACCAACGCTGCTTTTACTATGTTGTTAATCTCTTCTCATAGTTGGCTATGTGCTTGTATCGGAATGATCCTGACGGGAGTCACCACCATTTGTGTGAGTCTCATTGATTAAGTGTTAAAGCTTTAGATTACAGCCCCCAAATACAGTGTAATTATTTACTCTGTCCCTGACCGAAGTCCTGCCCTTCGCAAAACACAGCGGAGGAGGGAATGTGAATGCGTAAAACAAAAAAATGTTTTATCAACAACAAATAAATATTTTTAAAAATGAAATAAACTTTTTTTTTTTGTTGCTTTATCCACAAACAATTTTACGACCCCCCTGCAGTACCAGCGCGGACCCCCTGTTGAAGACTTATGCTCTACTGTATAATTATACTGGTATAAGTAATGCTACTTATTATTGCATATCCAATATTTAGTTTTTAATTACGTGGAAAATGGGATGATCAAGACATCGCTTTATTTAATAGCCACATATCCAATATTTACTTTGAAATTACTTTGTCATTCTGATTTATTACCTGTCAAAACGGAGTAAAAACGGGACCACTTTTTCATATAGCCACTGTTATAGAGGTACACCCTTCCTCCCTGGGTTCGACTGAAGTTTTGTTAAGTATTCCATATTTTAAAGTATAAAATATTATATTTAAATGTTTAAGTATTTTAAGTATTTTTGTAAATATATCATAGTTTTATAAACTAATTTAATTGCAATATCAACACTATTACCCTTCTTTCCTGGTTTGTTACCCGGTAATAATAGTAATGTACTCCATAATAAATAAATAGGTAATAGTATGACTTATTTCTTATTCTAGGGATCCTCTTATACACAAAGGTGTTACCCCATTATCCCCTAACCCCTCAGTAAGTATTGTATTGACCCCCTGTATGTACTCAATAATTACATTGTAATTTCCAGGCTGTAATCTAAACCAAGTAAAGTGTCAAACAAATCAAATGTGAATGATGAATGTATACACACGTTTGTCTCAGATCTTGTCAGGGTTCAATCCATGATATTTTACACTTTCTTTATATTTCAGTTTGGATTTTCCAAGAACATCTATCATGTGCTTGTTCTGAATGCATTTCTTGGCTTTTCAGTTGGTAAGTCATGACTTATATTTGCTGTTAAACTAATATATTACTTGTTGGTTGAAATAATCAATGATCTTTTTGTTTCTACCAGGCACAGTGGACTCCTCAATAATGCCTCTCATGGGTTACTTGGTAGATCTGAGATATGTGCCAGTATATGGTACAGTTTATGCTATTGCTGATGTCGCAGTCTGCATTGGATTCTCTTTAGGTAAGCCTGGTAGTCTGTTGTCCCTGTCAGCTCCCTGTAACTTGTGGTTTTACAGCCTTTATAGGTGCTAGTGGGTGGAGTTTGTTAGCTTTTGACAAAGCCAGTCTAGCTGCATTTGTATACAATCAGTTTACCTTCAGTAGCTAGGGTAGCATAGAAGCGTTAACGCTGTATTCCACTAACGTTAGCTGCACAGGTTTTAACATAGAAATGTAACGTGTTATCACTAAATCTATCAATCAAATTTTATTTATATTGCCCAATATCACAAATTACACATTTTATCCTTTGGGGGGCTTTACAATCTGTCCAGCATATCAGTTAAATTACAGACACTGCCAACATTAGGCTGGGAAAATTAGGGAGTTTTTCTAAGGTTTTGGAAAATGGCCTACCCTCAACGCCCCCCTCTATAACCCTTCTACGCTATATACAACAAATAGAATGGATTTGAAGTAAAATTACTCTTAATTAGTCTTACATTCATAGCTCACAGTACAATTATTATTTATTTATTTTACAAAAAAGTGAATATCAAGTCATCTTAAATAAACATATTCCATCTGCTCTCCAAATGTAAGAATGGTCCAATTTGTTGAGTGACTATTTACTAACAGACCCAGAGAGATGTGTGTCGGAGTGGAGAGCAGAGGCTCAGCAACTTTGTCTCTTCTGTCCAAAGGTCCAGCTATTGCAGGTCCTATAGTGGCATCGATTGGCTTCCCCTGGCTCATGGCCATACATGGAACAGTAAACATAATCTTCGCTCCACTCTGTATCTTCCTTTTCAGTCCACCTCGGCGGGAGGAAAATTTGGTGAGAAAAAACACATTTGTTATACATTCAACAGTAATAATTGCTTAAAAAAGTAAATTTTAAACTTATTTAGCTTGGGTGTTAATACAGTATTTACCAATTTGAAATCTGTCATTAACTGTTTTGTCTTGTGTTCCAGTTGATACTGAAAGGAAATTAAAGGAGCTCAGCCTGAGAACTTCAAACTGAATTGAATCACATTTCAAGTATTTCTTTCCATCTCAGTTTCTTGGTATGGAAAACAACCATGGAACTTCACTCAGATGTTCGTGAAATTCATTAGCAACACACACCAGCAGGATCTTCAGGATACACCTCTGTGTACACCTTTGCCCTATATGACCATTTCTATAGATGTGCCATGCTGCTGTGGGTTATTTGTATTTGGTAACTGTCTCCCTATAAGAATCAATAAAATGTAAAAGAATAAAAGAAAAAAAAATCTGTACAAAAGATTAGTTTGGTCAGTTTTTGCCAGCACTGAACCCTTTTTTCCTTGCCTGCTAAAACTTTTTTTTTTTTGACCACAAACATGTTGGGAAGAAAAATGAAATTTGTATTTCATTTGTTAAATAGCAGCAAAGCACTTGCATAATAAAAAATATTAATAATTTTATTAACTATGAAAGGGCCTTACTGATATTAAAAATCCTTGCTTCCTGTGGCAAAGAAAGCAGCACCACATAGAATATAAGAAATTCTAAAACATGTAACACAGACTTGCAGTACAACACATACATTTGAAAAAGTATGACAATGAAATTTCTTCACTCGTGTGGTTTGTTTTTTGGATGATGTCTAAATGTCGGGCTGGAGGCCGACGGAGTGGTCACAGGGGCTGGGGTCTCGAGGGACAGAGGGATCACAGGGACTGGGGTATCGAGGGACAGCGTGAGCACAGGGTCTGGGGTATCGAGGGACAGAGTGAGCACAGGGTCTGGGGTATCGAGGGACAGAGTGAGCACAGGGTCTGGGGTATCGAGGGACAGAGTGAGCACAGGGTCTGGGGTATCGAGGGACAGAGTGAGCACAGGGTCTGGGGTATCGAGGGACAGCTGGGGAACAGCTGGGGCGGATGTCAGCAGAGATCCGGCAGCGGGAACTGGAGTCTGCGGAGGTCTGCGGAGGTCCGGCAGCGGGAACTGGAGTCTGCGGAGGTCCGGCAGCGGGAACTGGAGTCTGCGGAGGTCCGGCAGCGGGAACTGGAGTCTGCGGAGGTCCGGCAGCAGAAGCTGGAGGCTGTCGCAGCCCAACAGCGGAAACAGGGGGCTGTTGCGGTCCGGCAGCAGGAACTGGGTTCTGTCGAGGCCCGGCAACAGGAACTGGGTTCTGAGAACAGACATTATGGCGGTCTGAACGGCCAGATCTCCTCCTCAGAAGCCTGGAAGCCCTCTGGACAGAGGCCCCCCGAAGGCCAGGCGAGTACCCAGAAATGGGTCAGGGGCTGGAGCAGGAGGATCGGCAGCAGAAACGGGGGGCTGTTGTGGCCCGGCAGCAGGAACGGGAGGGTGTCGCGGCCCAACAGCGGAAACCGGAGGCTGTTGCGGCCCGGCAACAGTAACTGGGTTCTGTCGAGGCCCGGCAGCAGGAACTGAGTTCTGTCACGGCCCGGCAGCAGGAACTGGGTTCTGTCACGGCCCGGCAGCAGGAACTGGGTTCTGTCGCGGCCCGGCAGCAGGAACTTGAGGCTGTCGCGGCACAACAGCAGAAAACGGGGGTTGTTGCGGACTGGCAGCAGAAACAGGGGATTGTCGCGTCCCAACAGCAGGAACAGGGACTAGGGCCTCGAGGGGCAGCTGGGGAACAGCTGGGGCCTCGAAGGGCAGCTGGGAAACAGCTGGGGCCTCGAGGGGCAGCTGGGGAAACAGCAGAGAGACGGCCTGGGTCTGCAGCGGCGGTGAGGAGACGGCCGGGGTCTGCAGAGGTGGCAGGGAGACGGTCGGGGTCTGTAGAGGCGGCAGGGAGATGGCCGGGGTCTGTAGAGGCGGCAGGGAGACAGCCGGGGTCTGCAGAGGTGGCAGGGAGACGGAGGTGCTGATGGAAAGGCATACCGATCGGCAAGGTTGAGGAAATCCCTGAGTACCTCAGGCAGAAGACTCCTCAACCAGGGCTTCTTTGCTACCTCTCTGCGGGCCTCTTGAAGAAGGGCCTGCTGGTCTCTTCCACATGCGGCCTCTTTCCATTCCCGCAAAATACATATTATCTTGACATAAAGACTCAGATAATCCTCGTCGTCAAGCACTGCTGGGTCCATATTTGGTCGGATTGTACGGTCACGGTTTGGTGAAGGTGAGGAGCCCAAATGCAGTACAATGGATGATGATGTCAACCAAAAAGAGAGTTTTATTAACAAAAGCTAATAAACATACAGAAATACAAAGTAACAAAACAACACAAACCAATCAGGGGACAAGCAGGACACGAACAGGCTGAGCAGAACACGAACAGGCTGAGCTGAGCTGAGCTGAGCAGAACACAAACACAAACACAAACACAAACACAACACAACACAACACAAACACAAACACAAACATGCAGATACAGGCAGACATGGGCAGGTAAAAAAAACACGTAACATGAATCACAATCTGACAAAGAACACTGAGACAGACAGGGATATATACACAGACACTAAATGAGGGAACGAGACACAGCTGGGAGAGAAAGGCAAATACACAGGAGGAAACTAATGAAGGGAACGAGACACACCTGGGGAGAAAGGCAGAAAACACAAGGGCAGGAAGTAATACCAGACATGACACAAGGGGAAGGGAACATTTAAAAATAAAACAGGAAACAGAAACCAAGATCATGACACTTGGCTTGATACAAGAGGATGGCGGATCGTCGACAGATCCCTGCTCACAATTATCGACCTGGGAAAAGGGTATGGCTGTCCATGCAGGAAACAAGGAGGCCGCTGCTCTGGAGGCCAGGCAGGAGGCCGGCGAAGCGGGCGAGGTCGCTCAGGAGGCCGATGGAGAGGCCGGGCTGGAGGCAGGCCGAGCCGCTCAGGAAGTCGGCGGAGAGGCCGGGTTGGAGGCTTTGAAAGAACACACATTTACCCTGTTGTGACAGCTGAGACATGGCACTTCTTAAACCTTTCTCACACTTACAACATCTATTAATGATCTGGTAACACTTCTGTTGGACAATGGCTCAATACATGTCCGAGCAAATGTAGGCATTTAACATCTGTCAGCGATTGGTCAGTTTGACAGGCCTATTGTGAATATTTTGACATGTAAATTAATTTCACTGCATCTGTAATCCACCATAGGAAACTTTTCTCCCAAATTAAAATGAAATTTGTGATTTGTTATATAATCACCTACAGTACAATTTCTGCCTGAGAGCATTAAACCAGTTTTACAGAGATGATATTTAGTTTTGAAAAAATACACCATCTTTATCCACAATGTTTTTTTGGGGGGGTTTAATGTAAACATTTCTGCTCAGAATATAAATATAAACGTAACGATACAGTTGCATTTATCAGCATATTAGCTGACAAATGTTTAAATATTACCATTAAGTTGGATCCTACTCTTTGTTTACTATATTTTTTCCACACCTTGTGATGTGGAAAACTAGTACTTCAGGTCAATCTTCACTAAGATTAGAATAACTTGACTAGACCCAGTTGTCCTTACTTGAATATATTACAACACAAATCTGGCCAGAGAAGATCTTGGTACACAGCATATTCTTGGACAGAGACATACTAAAAACTTAAAGTAACGTCACATTCGCTCAGCTTTATACAGTATATCCCATGTATACAGACCGGTAATCCTGATGCTTTGCCTATTGTTGCTGAAGACTTCAATCAGGCTAACCTTAAAGCTGGGGGAGGCCGTTTATATTTGGCATTATTGGGCAAAAAGTTTACAAATGAGTTTACTCGACTCTGCTTTTTATTAAATAAGGAAAGATCTCCTCCCATTTGGCCAGGTACTTGCATAAAGTTTTAACTTTTTTGGCAGGTACAACTGCGTCTCCATCTATCTCCCGTTCACTGTGACTCTCATCCATATATATGTATATTCTGTGTTATTGTTCCTGTTTTCTTCTTCTGTTTGTTTACTGGCAGATAACGTTTTTCAGCTAAACTTTACAGGCCACTTTACCACTGTACACTAAATTACAATTAAATTAAATTAGGCCTATTTGTATTTTAAAAAAGGTTAAAAATACGGGATAATTACGGGAAAATATTTAAACGGGAGGACAGCGGAAATGAAGGATTTTGGAAATCTTTGATAGTAGAGGTTGGCAGTACTCACTCTTGTACAACATTAAACAAACCATCCATCCATCCATCGTCTACCACTTATTCAAGGAACCCCAAACGTCTCTTCTCCGGACCACATCCACCAGCTCCAACTGGGGGATCCCGAGGCGTTCCCAGGCCAGTGAGGAGATATAATTCCTCCACCAAGTCCTGGGTCTTCCCCGGGGTCTCTTCCCAGCTGGACGTGCCTGGAACACCTCCCTAGGGAGGCGGCCAGGTGGCATCCTTACTAGATGCCCGAACCACCCACAATTCCACGCAATGTTGACGAGGCATGTCAACCAAGACAGCCCTGGGAATTCTAGGACAGTACCTAGGGGGTGGCAGACCGGGGTATCACACTTCTCAACCTCCCTGGTAAAGTCTACTCCAAGGTACTGGAAAGGAGGGTTCGGCCGATAGTCGAACCGCTGATTGAAGAGGAACAATGCGGATTCCATCCTGGTCGTGGAACAACGGACCAACTCTTCACTCTCGCAAGGATCCTGGAGGGGGCCTGGGAGTACGCCTATCCGGTCTACATGTGCTTTGTGGATCTGGAGGAGGTGTATGACCGGGTCCCCCGGGTGATACTGTGGGAGGTGCTGCGGGAGTATGGGGTGAGGGGGTCACTTCTGAGGGCTATCCAATCCCTGTACGCCCAAAGCGAGAGTTGTGTCCGGATACTCGACAGTAAGTCGGACTCGTTCCCAGGGCTGCGCTTTATCACCAATCCTGTTCGTGATTTTCATGGACAGGATATCGAGGCGTAGTCGTGGAGGAGAGGGGTTGCAGTTCGGTGGCCTGAGGATCTCATCGCTGCTCTTTGCAGATGATGTGGTCCTTATGGCATCATCGGTCTGTGACCTTCAGCAGCCACTGGATCGGTTCGCAGCTGAGTGTGAAGCGGTTGGGATGAGGATCAGCACCTCAAAATCTGAGGCCATGGCTCTCAGCAGGAAACCGGTGGATTGCCTACTCCGGCTAGGGAATGAGCCCTTACCCCAAGTGAAGAAGTACCTAGGGGTCTTGTTCGCGAGTGAGGGGCGGTACTGCAGTCGCTTTACCGCACCGTTGTGACAAAAATAGAGCTGAGCCACAAGGCAAAGCTTTCAATCTACTGGTCGATCTTCGTTCCTACCCTCACCTATGGTCATGAAGGCAGGGTCATGACCGAAAGAACGAGATCACGAGTACAAGTGGCCGAAATGGGTTTTCTCAGACGGGTGGCTGGCGTCTCCCTTAGAGATAGGGTGAGAAGCTCAGCCATCCGTGAGAGACTCAGAGTAGAGCTGCTGCTCCTTTACGTTGAAAGGAGCCAGTTGAGGTGGTTCGGGCATCTAGTAAGGATACCACCTGGGCGACTCCCTAGGGAGGTGGTCCAGGCACGTCCAGGCCAGTTCCTCACTGACCTGAGAACGCCTCGGGATCCCCCAGTCGGAGCTGGAGGATGTGGCCTGGAGAAGGGAAGATTGGGGTTCCTTACTGGAACTGCTGCCATCGCGACCTGACCCCGGATAAGCGGTAGACGATAGTTGGATGGATGGAATCAACCCTTCTCCAACCCGGAAATAGAATCCTAACCTCCATGGACCACTGCATACCTACAGGTTACGCATCCTCTTGTGACTAATGTAAAGCAAACAATTCACTTAGATACATTTTTTAATTGTGCAAATGGAAAGTCACCAAGCTATGTAACAAGATATCAGGATCCTGACATTAGCAGACTGATTACCAACTAGAGAAGGCAATTTCTGAAGAAATTGTAGTGTGAATGCTGGATGTTGAAAAGCTGAAGCTAAACTGCATTGCTGACTTTAAAGGTTGAATCTTACCAATAATGTATGAAAGAATCACAATCACAATCAGAAATCCTTTATTAATCCCACAACGGGGAAATGTACCTTGTTACAGCAAAATAACATATGAAGTATAAGTGGCGAGTACACAATAATTAAATAGAATAAAATAGAATAAAATAAAAAGTACAAAGTGGTTGATAAAAAGTTGTAAAAGTGAATATTGCACATGGCAGTGATATTTGCACAATAGTGATGGAATAGTCTGTTCTTGGTGTGGTGGTCTACCAGGGGTCGTGGTGATAGATAGATACTTTATTCATCCCGAGGGAAATTTATGCATCCACTACCTTAAAAGACATATAACATATAACATTACACATCTGCCCCCCCTCCCTCCAACCGTAAAAATACAGGTTGTTGTAAACAATTACAAAAGTCCACTGCACCATTGACCACTGTTTCTGTTTTATGATTTGAAGTGTTTGAATTGTTTGAATCCCCCAGCCATCACCGAGAGGAGTTGTACAGTCTTATGGCCAGGGGGACAAAAGAGATCTTGAGCCTGTCTGTGGAGCAGGACAGGGACAGCAGTCTGCCGCTGAACACGTTCCTCTGCCTGGTGAATGTGCTGTGCAGAAGGTGGTGGGTGTTGTTTATCCAAGGTCCTTCTCTCTGCTACTGTCACCAGGGAGTCCAGCTCTGTGCCCACTACAGAGCCAGCCCTCCTCACCAGTCTATCCAGCCGCCCAGCGTCCCTCTTCTTGTTGCTTCCTCCCCAACAGCATAGAAGAGAGCACTGGCCACCACAGCATTTTTTTTGCAAATTATGAAGGACCCCAGCCTTATCAGAAACAATACAGACGACTCTGCCCTTTCTTGTGAAGAGTGTCCATATTTGCAGTCCAGTCCAGCGTGTCGTCCAGCTGCAGCCCCAGATATTTGTAGGTCCTGATCACCTCCACGTCGACCCCCTCGATGGAAACAGGTTGCAGGTTTGGCCTGATCCTTTGGAAGTCTACCACCATCTCCTTGGTCTTGGAGGTGTTCAGCTGCAGATGGTTCGACTTGGACCACCTCACAAAGTCCTTCACCAGGCTCCTGTACTCCCCCTCTTGTCCATTCCTGACACAGCCGATGATCACAGTGTCATCTGAGTATTTCTGCATGTGGCAGAGCTCAGAGTTGTGCTGGAAGTCAGAGGTGTAGAGGGTGAACAAGACAGGGGAGAGTACCGTGCCCTGTGGTGCTCCAGTGCTGCTGACCACAGTGTCAGAAGTGCAGCCTTTCAGCCTGACGTACTGTGGTCTCTCTGTAAAGTAGTCCGTAATCCATCTCACCAGATGTGAGTCCACCCTCATCTCTGTCAGCTTATCTCTCATGAGTAGGGGCTGGATGGTGTTAATGGCGCTGAAAAAATCAAAGAACATAATTCTCACCGCGCCACTCCCCTTGTCCAGATGAGAGTAAGCCCTGTGTAACAGATAGAGGATGGAGTCATCCACGCCCACCTTTGCCTGGTATGCGAACTGCAGAGGATATTGTGCATTGTGGACCTGGGGTCAAGGTGATGGAGCAACAGCTGTGTGATGTCAGTGCAACCGGCCGGATGTCATCTGGCTCCCTAGGGTGTTTGTTTTTGGGGACAGGGATGAGACATGAAGTCTTCCAGAGTACTGGGACCCTCCCCAGCCGCAAGCTCAGGTTGAACATACACTGAAGGGGCTCCCCGAGTTTTGATTGTACAGTCTAACCGCTGCAGGAAGAAAGGATTTTAAGTTTTGTTGAATAAGTAATGGTGATGAAGGAAAGACAGCTATTAATCAATTAGACAATGAACAGAAAAATAATCTGCAACTATTTTGATCATTGAGTAATTGTTTCCCTTAATATTCTAGTAACGTGACAAATCTTTGGGTTTAAGACTTAGTTGGACAAAATAAGACATTTGATATGACTGTACGAAATTTTAATAGGCCTTTTAAAAGTTATCTTAAAGAAGATATATCAGGCTTTAGATACACACACAATAGCCTACTTGTTAGGAGGATACATTCATTTTCGGTATTGGTCTTTTCATAAAAGTTGTTGTTGAATAATATAGATATAGAATATCACCAGACTTTTTTCACACATAATACATATAGCCTACAGCAGGGGTCTTCAATGGTTTTCAGGCCAAAGATCCCAACACTGATGGAGAGATGGAGCAGGGACCCCCTATTATATATTTTGTATAAAATGGTGTTTTACATTAAACTGGGCCTAGTGCCATGTATAGACATGGCTACCCTGTAATTGTGCATTTAATACTAAGCTATTCAATTAATACACGGGTTCATATATTCATGTTTTTATTTTAAACATGTGCAAGATACAGGGTGGCCGTGCCACTGCCATTTTGAAACATACATCTTGCATACAACACTGAACTATTACAATAATTCACAGATTCATGTTTTTATTTTAAACATACATGTAGAAGGGACAGTGAATTCTCAACCCATCTGTGGATGGCATACATACTCCCACACTAGTGACGTCTGACCAGGGACGTGCGGTCAGGGGAGGCAGGGGAGGCAGAGCCCCTGTCATCATGAATAGTAAAAAACAAAACAAAAAATAAAAAAAATATAAATGTATATTTGTCCACTGGTCTATGCTAAACTAGGTTGAGCGCATGCATTTGGCATGTTTTACAGACGCTTTTATTATGTGTCCTGATTTTCCATAGTCTATTTAATGTATGTAATGTATGTGTGTAACATATTTAGTCTTGCTGATGTGACATAAAACCACAGTGAGAAGACACCAAGTGAGGCTGAAGAGGGCGCACATGAGCCCACAGGTTTGTGTTGCTACTAGAGATGGTAAGCGCCAACAAGCTAGCTAACGTCAGAGTCAGGTGCACTGTAGCACTGTTTAGTTTAGTTTTTTTCTGCGACTGTGACTGAAAAGACTCAAAACATACAGTCGGAATAGAACTGATCAAGGATGACTTTCATCCCTGGCAATAATCTCCATTGAGACGGGGAGACTTTTAAAACTAAAAGAAGATAAGGAGGACATTTACAAAAAAGTGATGGAGATTCTTGTGACTTCATTTACAAGTAAAAGTAAGACCACAATTTTATTGAAAATGTGATCTGACTAAGAGAAAACAATCCAATATTTGAATTAAAAACAAAATGTTGTCCTTAAATAAAATATTATTTTGTTAATAGTGCAGTCTGTATTAAAATTAATCAAACCATCAGCTATGGAGAGTGCAGAGCAAATACCTCTCTGAGCCGCTATGAATGTAACAGGTTTTTTTGGCCAAATATGTACCTTAACTTTGTGTGTGTATAAAGAATTCTTATATGAGATATGAAAAATAACCAGTAGTCAATGTTCATGCTGCAAAGAAAATGGTGAATAAGCTACTCAGTTGGGTTCATATATTTGTAAATCTGACTCTGAAAGAGTCAGTGAACTTCACCGCATGTCACTGTGCCTGACCCTGATCCATTTATCTGTTATGCTACAATATGTTGGATTCATGTTAATGTGTATTTAAAGACATTTTAAAGACATTTACATGGAAAAACAACTGGTTGGAAAAAAAAGTAGGCTACAAATTAAAAAAATATTAACAGTTGTATAATGAACCAAATTCTTCGCGACCCCCCTGCAGTACCTCCACGGACCCCCTAGGGGTCGCGGACCCCTTGTTGAAGACCTCTGCACTAGAGGTCCTCGTTTCATGACCGCTTCATCTTGACAGCTGCTGGTTCAACTGTAGCCAGGAATTCTGTTGTCTGGAACACACACACACAGACACACACGCAAGCACGCACGTGCATGCTCACACGCACACACAAACACAAACACACACACGCGCGCGCGTGAATATAAGCACATTGAGCTTGTTAGCCACGCCCCTCTCGTGAATAATGCATCACCTCCCGTCGACCGGAGGAGACTCGTGCCACCGGAGCTCTTCAAACGTCAGCTCGTGCTCACCGGAGAAAGGAGAATGATGGTCCTAACATCACCACCCGTCTATTGATAAGGAGATAAGAATAACCGGTAATCAATGGGGAATTGGGAAGTGTGGGAATCCGCCTCACGCACAACGACTCCGTTGGTTTATACCGGGGATTGTACGGAGGAGTACACACCGAGGGCTTTATATTAACCCGACCGTGACCGACCTATTATCGGTCTGACGTTATTCTTATCGCCAGGGATTTGAGGGAAAAAAACAGTCAAGGTAGGTTTATTGTATTTCCTGTGTGTGTGTGTGTGTGTGTGTGTGTGTGTGTGTGTGTGTGTGTGTGGGAGCGAGGAGAGATAGATGTAGTAAGATGGTTTGCTTGTGTGTGTGTGTGTGTGTGTGTGTGTGTGTGTGTGTGTGTGTGTGGGAGCGAAGAGAGATAGATGTAGTAAGATGGTGTGTGTGTGTGTGTGTGTGTGTGTATTTGTGGAGGCTCTCATATTCTACCAGCACAGCCATTATATAAAATAAATCAATAACATATATTATGTATATATAATATAATAATATTAATAATGATGATCCTAATACTAATTCTTCAGACCTAATGTTTTTATTATTGTTATTACTATCATTATTGTTATTATTATTATTTTTAATAATATTAATATTCTAAGAATTTTTATTGTTGTTCATTATAATTGTTGATAATGGTGTGACCTTAACATTTAAATAACTGTAGTTACTGGAGATATATTGTGTTGACAGTACATCACTTTAAAATCATATCTTAACCTTAATTATCATATTATATCAATTAACATATTTCCATCTACAGGTACCGCTGTATGATACAACCTGCAGCTGACACTGTTTTTGATCATTTCACTGGTAGATGTTAGACACCAGCACATCATAGTGGTTATACTAGTGGAACAAAGTAGAATATAACAATACAGACTAAAGTAAAAGGAGTGTTGTTGTAGGCTGGAACAGATAACCCTCAGGAGGAACTGTGTGTTTGGTAAAAGGATTTGACTTTTCCCGCCCTTCTCTCGCTGTCCCCCCTTTTCGTTTCTGCCCCGTCTTCTCCCATATTTTTGTCACATTTCTAATTTCCACTGCTTGTAAATGGGCTGTTAACCACCAGCTGGTGGTTAACAGTTGTTTTGGCAGGAAACAAAAATCCTTTGTGTGGCAATGACGGGATTATCTCTCAAAATACTATGTCCATTATTAATCTCTATCATTCTGCTGTCTCTGAGTGTGTGTAATGGCTGTTCAGGCAGTATTGATTCTATTGATCTATCTACCTTGCTAGCTAGCTAGCATCAAATATATAAAATAAAATATATATAGATATTTTCGATACTGTCTTGTCTTCGACTGACGTTCTATACGGGTACTCCAATCACGATTTCTGGGCCGATCGCAGGAAGCATTATTGACCCATCCGATCACCGATAATGAGGTCTTTTTGAGGCCATTTCTTCGCTTTGTGCCTACTTGTTTCTCTTGCTCTCCGTTTAGAAGCCACTGACCAACATGTGGAATAAGTAGGCTATGCAATAAAAAGTATTGTGCAGAAGTGACCAAGTTAGATTATTTTTTTCATATTTTGAATCCGACCAGCTCTTCCTAGACAGTGACCATGCAGACGGGCGAACGCCAATGTTAATCTGCCTAACCCTGTAGTTCATAGTCTGGGTTTAACACTGCTCTGATTAAAAGCCCCCCCCCCCACCATGTCAGCCATTAGGTTAATGAGATCACTCACACGGCATCACTAGTGTTAATTAAAGGAATACAAAACATAAGGACTTTGTTTAGTGCCAATGTTTCGCTCAATACACAAATTCTGTATTAATTCTGACACTTTATACTTTCACATTCTAAAATTAATTTTTCCAAACCTTATTCACTCCCAACCCCAGCATGTTAAAAATAAGTGATAGGATATGTATAACAAAATAGTGTGATAACTACTAGAAAATAATCCCTAGTGTTAGTGTGAAGTGCCTGTGTGTGCACAGTTCATCATTCTGACTTCCTGTGGGAAGAAAGTCTCGGAAATGGGAAGTGCGTGATATAATGCAGTTGTATCATTTTCCATATGACAAGACTAAGAATAGATTTGTGGACGGCCTGATCTTCTGGAGATTTCAATATTGCAGAGGGTAATGTACCTATCATAGGGTCATATGTGGCATATCGTTTTTGTAGCTGGCATTCAGCAGTTTGGAGGCCTGAGCAGGCCTGTGGCAGTGAAAATGGTTACAGGCACAATTGGAATTTTTTACCAAAATTGTAGAAGTCGATACCATTACCAGTGAAATCCAATTCGATACCAATGTAAAAAAAAACGTTATTACCGTTTGCATACTGGCTTTTGTTAGAAAGTTAAACAGGTCATAATTCCCTGTTTAATATCTGTTCTATATTTCTGAGAAAGCTGTATTAATTTAAGTGTTTCGCCACAAAATATGTTTTACAAGACTACATTTGAACTTGATACCGTTATAATTTACCTTTTGCCCATTATTCATTTTTACTGAACAGAGCATGATGGCACCATAGTGCAACTCTATGGAACCTCGCTCAACTGGCTGCTAACAGCTAACGGTAACTAACTCTCCTGCCGCTTTCAACACAGATTTGATGTCCCCTGGACACAACGATAATGAGTTTACTGCGTCGCAAATATATTTTAGTCTCATAGCCTTACAGTACTCCCGGGCACTACGGTTATTGCGGTACTTTCGAAAAACGAGTCCTGTCCTGTCACCTTCTCGGTGCCTGACTAAAGTGTTAGAGCCTGACCAAAGTGTTAGAGCCTGACCAAAGGGTTAGAGCCTGACCAAAGGGTTAGAGCCTGACCAAAGGGTTAGAGCTTGACCAAAATGTTAGAGCCTGACTAAGGCATTGGAGCCTGACTAAAGGGTTAGAGCCTGACGTAAGTGTTAGAGTCTGACGTAAGTGTTAAAGCCTGACGTAAGTGTTAGAGCCAGACTAAAGTGTTGGAGCCTGACTAAAGGGTTAGAACCTGACCAAAGTGTTAGAGCCTGACCAAAGTGTTAGAGCCTGACTAAAGGGTTAGAGCCTGACTAAAGTGTTAGAGCCTGACCAAAGTGTTAGAACCTGACCAAAGTGTTGGTGCCTGACCAAAGTGTTAGAGCCTGATGTAAGTGTTAGAGCCAGACTAAAGTGTTGGAGCCTGACTAAAGGGTTAGAACCTGACTAAAGTGTTAGAGCCTGACTAAAGGGTTGGAGCCTGACTAAAGGGTAAGAGCCTGACTAAAGGGTTAGAGCCTGACTAAAGGGTTAGAACCTGACCAAAGTGTTGGAGCCTGACCAAAGTGTTAGAGCCTGACTAAAGTGTTAGAGCCTGACTAAAGGGTAAGAGCCTGACTAAAGGGTTAGAGCCTGACTAAAGGGTTAGAACCTGACCAAAGTGTTGGAGCCTGACTAAAGGGTTAGCGCCTGACTAAAGTATTAGAGCCTGACCAAAGGGTCATAGCTATATATATTAAGAAATAACCTCATTACCTAGGAAAGCCTTAATGTAAAATGGTAAACATAAAACTCCTAATTCTAGACATTGAGTGTATTATTTTTTCGTATCAGAACCGCGTGAGCCTCCCCCTGAGGAAACTGTGTTATTCGGAGTGTGTTTAGCTGCTGCACCCTCTATAAGTAAGGTTACATTAAATACTAGTATGCTGAGGAAAATACTCTAGACCTCCCATCCTACTATAAGCTCATCAGACACTAGCCCTCTGGTCGGACACTAGCCCTCTGATCAGACTTAACCTATATATTCTCCTTTGTATAATGTTCAATATTATAATCTACTCGACTACTCAATCACAGTTTGAGCTGGCCTCATGAAGATTTACATGATTTCAAAGAGTAGGAAAGTGGAAAAAGTTTATAGTATGAGCAAGGGTGAGCATATCAGCTGGCCCTTTGTTTGTGAAGTTTTTTTTGACACACACACACTCTTCCTTCCTGTATGTTGGCAAGCTAAGGGAGTCCTGAGCGATTACAGGAAGTAAAGATTGGCTTCTCTGGGGAAGAGAGATAAGAGTCAGGCAGAGTGTGTGTGGGTGGGTGTGTGTCCGTGTGTGCTGTGTATGACTATGTGTGGGTTCTGCTCAAAGCAAGGCCATCTCCACTCAGCTATTGCTAATAACAAACACACATACAGTCACACAGCCAAGCCTTGTCAAACAAACCAGTCCTGTATGTGTGCTTTGAGTTTAGTGTGTGTAAGTGTGTTTATGAATATGTTGTGTGAATGATACTGTCCATTTCCTCTACTCATAGCAAGCAGCAACTATTTGTGTGGTTTGTTAAAAGGGGAAATCCCTCTGAGGTGTTGAGGAAGAGAGGGTAATCAGTGTACAGGGTGGAAAGTATCTCCCAGCATGCCTTGGATCATCTGAGAATCCACATGAGGAACTAGTTAAGTTGAACTAGTGTTTGCTCTGCTGTACAAACACACACAGATAATAGAGTTTTTTCTGGGAGCAGGTCAAACAGGTAGAATAATTTGAATTGAATTTGCATAACTGTCTACCGAAGTTTGTTCTGCAGATTATAATCATTGCAGCTACACAACAACTTAAGCACGACTAAGAGTCTACACCTAGAAGCTATGTGAGGATGCACTTAGGCACAGTGGCACTTTAAAGGTCCAGTGTGTAGGATGTACTGGGGTCTATTAGCAGAAATGGAAAACAGTATTCACAAGTTTGTTTTCGTTAGTTTATAATCACCTGAAACTAAGAATTGTTGTGTTTTTGTTATCTTAAATTGAGACCTATATCTACATAGGGAGCAGGTCCTCTTCACAGAGTTCGCCATGTTGCACCAGCATGTTCCTACAATAGCCTAGAACAGACAAACCAAACACTGGCTCTGGAGAGGGTCTTTCACGCTTTTACGTTACCTAAAAGTCACCGTTGTTCTCAGACATGTTTGGAAAGGGAGGGGTGAGCGGAGGGGTATTCAGTTGCAATCTGCAACCTTACCACTAGATGCCCCTAAATCAGAGGTTCTCAACGGGGGCGTTCAGAGAACGTAGGGGGGCGCTGGAAGCAATATTTTAGAAAGGGGGGCGTTCGCATGTCTTTGGGGGGCGTTTGTGTCCGCGAGGTAATTCATAAACACACGCAAAAAATCTACTCCAAAAAAAAAATCCAAATCTAGCCAGATATAGAATATAACCGGCGACTGACTGTTTTTCCTGACCAAGGTCAGGGTCCTTGAACACAACACGAGCTGAACGTGTCATCACATGGTCACATGTCAAAAATTTCAATATTAAACGAGATGGTCATTGACATCAGCGAACGCAGCATGGCGAGTGCAACAAAGAGAAAGGTGGATGCGGAATGTTCCAGGAGAAATGGACGAACGACTATTTCTTTGTGGAAGTAAAAGGCCAGTGTTTGTGTGGCTTGCGGTCATGGAAAAGGCTCTCGAGCTGCATTACAGCACGAAACATGCCAAACTGCACGAGCTGAAAGGACGAGTCGAGTGCGTTTGAATAAAGTTAACATTGTGTGTTTTTAGACTTTTATTTTTATTTTGCTGAGCGATAAAGTGCTGCTCGAAAAACTAAAACAAGCGCTGTCCCCCTCAGCCACCACTGTTCGAAAGTATTAATGTTATTTCAAAGATACACCATGAATAAAACTAATCTGAATTACACTAACGCTCTGGTCGGGACTTGGACCAGCAGCAGACGAGCTGCACTCTGGCTGCTCGTAGTAGCAGAGCTAACATCAGCAGAGCAAACAGCAGAGCTAACTCCAGCAGAGCTAACGTTATAGCAGAGCTAACACCAGCAGAGCTAACATCAGCAGAGCTAACATCAGCAGAGCTAACATTATAGCATAGCTAACACCAGCAGAGCTAACGTTATAGCAGAGCTAACACCAGCAGAGCTAACATCAGCAGAGCTAACATCAGCAGAGCTAACATTATAGCATAGCTAACACCAGCAGAGCTAACGTTATAGCAGAGCTAACACTTGCAGAGCTAACGTTATAGCAGAGCTAACACCTGCAGAGCTAACACCAGCATCATTGCTGCTGATTCAGGCTGTGTGCGTTTACAAAACACGGATTGTTTCGCCTGAGTTTCTGAACGTTGGGGTCGACGTCGCTCCATTTATAATTAATGTGTTGGACTTTTGACTTTTTTTGCAAAACGGAGAGAATGTGAATGTGCAAAGCAACGCCGTAAACACGGAAACGTGCACATAAATTAGATAAATAACATAAGCGTTTGGTTTATTTAATAAAAGAGCACATTTGGCGCTATATATTTATAGAAAATAAAACACGGGGTTCTGTTAGGGGGGGCAGCACCTCAAACTTGTTCCTTTGTGCAAATTGTTTCACATTTCTGAGGCTGATGTGTTTAACACCGGTTACAGTTTGAATGTCTGACCCGTCTGATTGGCTGCAGTCTATGGCACAGATTAAAGTTTGAATCTTCTTACCGTTGCATTTGTTTAACACTCCTTAAGAAAATGTCTTTGTTTGCTCCCTGGGTACCTGGTGTATCAGAGCAATTGAAGGTAAAAACAACAAAACATTTGTTTAATAATATAATATTTATTATTATTTTTAAATTTTATTATGTAACTTCAATCTCAGAGAATTTGAGTTTTTATAATAACATAAATATAGCCGCCTAATAATAAGAAAAATGTAAGAATTGAAATACTAAATTAATATAATCAATATGTAATATAAATTATAAATACTAAGAATAATAATTAGAATAATACAAACAGCATAATAATCAACATTAGAATTCAGGGGAGACAAAAAGGAAGCGTACATTTTATTTTATGTCTTTGGTTTTGTAGGTACCCACAGTAAAGTAAACTACAGATCTGAACCATGAATGTCTGTAGTAGAAGTTGAGAGAATTTAACTGGATTAGTGAAAACTTTGACCTGATGGTGACACTAGAGGAAACGTCAGGGGATCACCAATTTGGTAAGGCTTCATCCTCTTGGCAACATTGATATATTTCTGTCCTCCACCCTTGATGAAGCCTTTATAAATATAGATATGTTTATAAGTTGTAACTAATGGTTTTAATAGTGATAATGAATAATTTATCAGTGCTTCATAGATTGATTGTAAATCATTAATAAGAACATATTTGGGGTTGCAGAGGTATATATAATAAATAATGTTATATATAGTAAGCTGCAAAGTATTTTATTTCCATGAGAATGTTTTTGTTTTTTTTCATTCAAAGTGTTTCCTCCTTTTATTGGAAGACAAAATTATCCACAGATGTCTCCTCCTTTCCAATTGAGGGGCTACAAGCTAATGGCTAATGTTTGCTCAAATTGTTTCTCTGATAACCTCTGACAGACGTTCAATGAATAAAATCCATCATCCTGTTAAAATATATAGCTAGAAACGACCAAGATCATAAAAATGTGGCTTACAACTGGATAAAAAGTCAATTTACACATGCGCAAAGTGGTTAGGCTAAGTCGCCATTACAGGCCTCCAAATGAAACGGACCATTTCCTTGATTTAAGTTACAGATTTCTCTAGGTTTGAAAGTTATTGGAAACATTTTGGTACACAACTCAACAAAATATATAACATAGGTCTGGTTATTTTTAAACATTGTGATGTGGAAATGTTACATATTATAACTTTAAATTTACAAAATAAATACATTTGAACTGAGGATAAGATAATGTATATCATGGCAGTTGTAGCCTAATTATATGGTATTTTAGATGTTTATATTAACAACAGCAATGGGCAGTAATCCATCTGTGCTGTTTAAGCGTGTGCTCGTGTGGAAATAAAATGGGCCCTCTTTTTTGCCCATAAATGTGCTAGCATGATGGCAGTAGTACGTTTGGGTTGTAACGCGGCTTGTTTACTTTTGAAGAGTGTGACTTTAAATCACAACAATACAAGCACAAGGACAACACAATAATATACTGAAGAAAACATCATATGTCTGTCTGAAGTTTGCAACCAGATAAGGTCAACAAAGAACTTCCAACATGGCTACCGTACCTAAACTTTATGTTCTGCTGGACCGATGTGTGAACCATACGGTAAAGAATACTGTGTACAGTGCATTCTGGAGCATCAATACAACTGTACCATCAAGCTAAGCGCTGGATGTAGGCTTTATCCAAACTTAAGTCACTGTTCTTTATCTTGTATGTTGCTTTTAAATAAAACCTTTCAGTGTTTTTTGTTTAAGACATATTAAGTTAGTGGAGGTCAGATGGAGCAGACCAGTAACTGCTAACATTCTGTGTGTGTGTGTGTGTGTGTGTGTGTGTGTGTGTGTGTGTGTGTGTGTGTGTGTGTGTGTGTGTGTGCGTGTGCATGTGCGTTTGTGTGTTGAGAGAGAGAGAGAGAGATATGCAAACACCACACTTACTGTCTCTCCCTCCCTGTGTCTCTCTCTTTTACACACACAGACAAACACTCACATGAATGAGCTTCTCACCATGTCAGCTCTGAGTCACATTTACTGGCTGCAGACTGCTATGAGTCAGTTTCTTCATTTCCCACATTTCGATTTGTTTGTTTGATGTGACTTTCGTACATAAAAGTGCACACGTTGCAAACACTGCATACATTTAACATACGCTATAATATTGATATATTGTAGCAATACAATATCAATATAACTTGAGAGACAAAGAAAGAGAGACATGGACATGATAAACAAATACACATATATTTCAGATGTACACACACACCAGTGTTTCCCCTAGGTTTACTGCTTTGGAAGAGCGCTCACCGTGCGACAGGGGGGGTGGGGGGTGTTGGGGAGATAATGTGAATGCGCAAAGTAGACAGTACAAACTGAAACGTGCACATAAATTAGATCAATAGCATAAGCGTTTAGTTTATTTAATAAAAGAGCACCTGTCAATGTGAAAAGTGAGTTGAGAATACAAAAAATATATTTATTTTTTAAATTCGAGAAAATAAAAAAAAATACCTTGAATTTCAGGCAGGACGCTGGGCTCCGTTGGCAGGGCGCTGGTAGGGGAAACACTGCACACACATACAATCTTGTAGTTTAATGAAATTGTGGTAAATCCTCAAAATGATCTGCATTACATGACAAAAAAAACTGCAGTAATTTATTTCGTTTTTATTTTTATAGTTTTATTAATTTAGGCTATTAATCTCTCTCTCTCTCTCTCTCTCTCTCTCTCTCTCTCTCTCTCTCTCTCTCTCTCTCTCTCTCAGACACAAAGCAGTCTTGCTCTATTTTCCCAGCCTCTGTATTATTTGTATTCAGTGCATTTACATAAAAAGCCAACATTTGTCTTTTCCTGGCACATGCACTGTCATATTAATGAATGTGCTGCTGTTCAGTCGTGCGTGTGTGTGTATGTATGCGTGTCTGGATTCAGTCTTGGTTTTTAGACTTAATCCCATCATTCCTGCTCACTTGTCATCAGAGATTAGCACACTGACACACATTACGCACACATCATGCAAGGCTGAGCTAGCCACTGCTGTGTGTGTGTTTGTGTGTGTGTGTGTGTGTGTGTGTGTGTGTGTGTGTGTGTGTGTGTGTGTGTGTGTGTGTGTCACATCGAAAGAGCAAGATGACAGCTAATTGACCCTTTGCTAAGGCCCGCCCCTTTGTTGTACTCCGTCATGCTGTCGGAGGTAGCATGAAGCCCAAACAGTCAATATCTGTAACTGCACTCCCTGAAGAAATATTATTACATTTTTGGAAAAACGAAAAGGCGACTTCAGAGAGAAGCAGACAGAGGGTCTACAATATGTGTTTGAAGGATATATTCAGAATGTCAAACTGACTGAATAAAGATAACTAAAACTGACTGTTACAGATCACAGTGTAAGAGTAAACAAATTAAATTAAGGAGCAACACTGTCCCTCTAAAGCAGGGTAGCTCTTTATTCACTATCACAATAATTAAAAGCTATAATATGGTATGTGTATACATTCAGTATACCTTCAGTAATGTTAGCTAGCATAGCATGTGCTAACGGTAGTTAATGTTGTGTTAACATGCTCTGCTAATGTTAGCTCCACTGATTTTTACGTATAAATATAATGTTTTATAAACGTATATCTCCTTTCAACCTCTCCCAGTTATGAGTATCACTAATACACGTGCGGCAGGCAAAACGTTTAAACCACGACTCGCTCGGAATCCACAAAACCTGCCTAAAAATTGAAGAAAATCTCGACTGTTGCATGAGAGTGTGTAGAGCAGTTGTTCTGCTTCTTCAAGAATTAGTTTAAACACTGATGTAAAGTGTTGTTTACTGACGGCAGTGTCTTATCTGACCGGTCAGTCAGCGGCACACTGTGAGATCATTTTGATCTGTTCTCCTCCCTTTCACACTCACACACACACACACACACACACACACACACACACACACACACACACACACACACACACACAGTGGGGTTTGTCCTTGTGGAGACACCTCTTGCTTGCTCAGACTGCACCAGGTGGTTGAGATTTTACAGCCCCCGATCTACTCTCCTGTGGATACACACACAGACGCTCAAGTTTGTTTCTCCCAAGAGGGAATGTTGTGAACAATGGAAGAAGAAGAGAGTGCGAGAACACACATGATCTACCTCATCTATCATGTACCTATATGTTTACAGTATTTGTGTGTGCGTGTCCAGACCTGCCTGTGCAGCGTGTGTGTGTGTGTGTGTGTGTGTGTGTGTGTGTGTGTGTATATATATGTGTATGTGTATATATATATATATATATATATATATATATATATATATATATATATATTATGCGTTGTTAATGACATGAAATGATGTGGCAATGACGAGATCAATCCCCTCAGGGAGCCAGTATGTCTGGACTAGGGCACTTAAACACAGTAGTGGAGACTGAGGCAGGTGAAGAGTTAATAACCATGCTGCTGTAATCAGCAGTGGTCGACAGAGGGGGACAGAGGTCACTGGTTTCTTATGCTGCTTAAAATGGCAACACCTGGTATGTTTTATATGGCAGGCTTATCCCTGATATCCCTGTGGCACAGTGATATCACATCTATATCTTTAACTACAGATACAAAAATACTTTTTTCAGATGAAAAAGGCCACATCACATCTCCCTGTGTGAATTAGAAACAAGGAAGTGTCTGTACTATTTTAATCTACCATCTTCTCACTGCTTTAAATGATCGTTTCAACATTCTTTTTAAAACCAGCTCTATGTGACCGAGCAGCACAGATCATCAGTTACAGCAACATGACAGGCCTTCTGTCCCACTCCTGAGTGTCTCTGTTGTTAAGCTGAAGATGCAGTTGGTGGAGTGTGTAAAAGCTTTTACTGTAAGAGTCTCATGGACGATCATTGTATCCTCATGATTGTTAGCACTTATTGTAAGTCGCTTTGGACAAAAGCGTCAGCTAAATGAACTGTAATGTAAAAAAGCTCTTTGTTTCTCTAATTAAATCACCTTTTGTTCAGGTTAGTAACAGTAACCCATATATAAAGTCCTGTAGTCTTTAAACAGCACACACACAGAAGCATACACCAGCAGGCGAACAGGTTGATATTCTTATACGCATACTCATTAATGGATCGCTTAGCAACTGCAGACGGTTGCCTAGCAACAACATTAGCAGCCAGCGAGTTGGGTGTGTTCAAAAGTCACACTGTAGTAAAAGAAGAGCGGGGGAGTGTGTGTGAGTAAAAATTGTCACACTTCTGCGAGTACATTGAGAGCAACGAAAAACCGTAGTCGAAATTCCTTGAATGGTTACACGTACTGAGCCAATCAAGCTGAATCTGCTTCTGAACGCTTTACTGGTAGTCAGAAAAATTAGACATTTTCTGCAGTCAGCTATCTGCAGAACACTCATAAAGTATGTATTTAAAACAAGCATGCAAACTGTGCTTCTGTAAGAATCAAATCAAATCAAATTTATTTGTATAGCCCAATATCACAAATTATACATTTGTCTCAGTGTGCTTTACAGACTGTACAGGTTACGACATCCTCTGTCCTTAGACCCTCACATCGCACAAGGAAAAACTTCCTAAAAGAAACCCCAAAATTAAAGGGGAAAAAATGGAAGAAACCTCAGGGAGAGCAACTGAGGAGGGATCCCTCTCCCAGGACGGACAGACGTGCAATAGATGTCGTGTGTACAGGATAAACAACATAGTACAAATACAACATTTGACAGAAATTATGTTGTGTTGGAAAAAAAAAAGAAATAGAAAGTTTGGATGAATCCAGGAAAATGTCAATAAGGCTTCCCGGTGTCCAGCAGGACCAGGTCAGCAGGCGCTGTCACGATTCATGATCCTGACGTAAACTTTATCAGTGGCAACCTGCCACATGAGAGACAGACACTCCGGGGATGATACCCCGGATGGTGAGTTAGTAACATACATTTACATAAATGCATACAGATAGAGAGGGAGAAGAAGAGAGAGGGAGAGAAGGAAGAGAGCAGGGAGGTGTCCCCCGGCAGTCTAAGCCTATAGCAGCATAACTAGGGGCTGATCCAGGGCAAACCTGAGCCAGCCCTAACTATAAGCTTTATCAAAAAGGAAAGTCTTTAGCCTACTCTTAAATGTGGAGAGTGTGTCTGCCTCCCGAACACAAACTGGAAGCTGGTTCCACTGGAGAGGAGCTTGATAGCTGAAGGCTCTGGCTCCCATTGTACTCTTAGAGACTCTAGGAACCACAAGTAACCCTGCAGTCTGGGAGCGCAATGCTCTAGTTGGTTTATAAGGTACTATGAGATCTTTAAGATATTCTGGAGCCTGACCTTTAATTGATTTGTAAGTCAGGAGAAGGATTTTGAATTCTATTCTGTATTTTACCGGGAGCCAGTGCAGAGCAGCTAATACAGGAGTAATATGATCCCGTTTCCTTGTTCTAGTCAATACACGTGCCGCTGCATTTTGGATCAACTGAAGAGTCTTAAGCGACTTTTTGGGACAACCTGATAACAATGAGTTGCAGTAATCCAGCCTTGAAGTAACAAATGCATGGACTAGTTTTTCTGCATCATTTTGAGACAGGATGTGTCTTATTTTTGCAATGTTACGTAGATGAAAGAAGGCAGTCCTTGAGATTTGTTTTATGTGGGAGTTAAACGACAGATCTTGATCAAAGATGACGCCAAGATTCCTTACAGTGGTGTTGGAGGCCAAGTTAATGCCATCCAGAGCTTCTATGTCATTAGAAAATGCGTTTCGGAGGCGTTTAGGGCCAAGTATAATAACTTCAGTTTTGTCTGTGTTTAACATCAAAAAGTTGCTAGACATCCAAGTTTTTATGTCCTTAAGGCATGCTTGAAGTTTAGCCAATTGATTGGTTTCATCTGGTTTAATTGATAGATATAATTGGCTATCATCCGCATAACAATGAAAGTTTATAGAGTGGTTCCTTATAATATTGCCCAAAGGAAGCATATATAAGGTGAATAGAATCGGTCCAAGTACAGAACCCTGCGGAACTCCAAGACTGACTTTGGCTGTCATGGAGGATTTATCGTTAACAAGTACAAATTGAGATCGCTCAGATAAATAGGACTTGAACCAGCTTAGTGCGGTTCCTTTTATGCCAATAAGAAATAGTATAGATAATGTAGATGGTGGGGGTTGAATTGAAAATGGTAATATAATTACTAAAGGCCTGGACACATCAGAAAGTTGCACAGTTCTGTGTCTTTGCAAAATGTTTGGTTATATAAGCTTGGTGACGTAGTGACTACTCATAGTTGTTGAACACTAACAGGAGAATAATTTCAAAAGTTTACACATATTTATTTATTATATATACTCATAACTATATTTATGTACTAGCATAATGTTGCATCTGTTATAGTTATCTGTTCAAATATTATATATTTTATTCTATCCTCTATATATATATACTTTACTTATTTCTACATTTAATTATTGCACCATTATGTCTTCTAAATCAAATCAAATCAAATGTATTTATATAGCCCAATATCACAAATTACACATTTGTCTCAGTGTGCTTTACAGACTGTACAGGATACGACACCCTCTGTCCTTAGACCCTCGCATCACACAAGGAAAAACTTCCTAAAAGAAACCCCACAATTAAAGGGGGAAACAATGGAAGAAACCTCAGGGAGAGCAACTGAGGAGGGATCTCCCAGGACGCACAGACGTGCAATAGATGTCGAGTGTACAGGATAAACAACATAGTACAAATACAACATTTGACAGAAATGATGTCGTGATCAAAAAAGAGAAAGCCACGATTCATGATCCTGACGTAAACTTTATCAGCGGTAACCTGCCACATGAGAGACAGAGAAACTCTGGGGATGATGCTGAGTTAGTAACATACATTTACATACATACAGATAGAGAGGAGGGGAGAGGGAGGGGAGGAGAGAGGAAGAGAAGGAGGAGAGCAGGGAGGTGTCCCCCGGCAGTCTAAGCCTATAGTAGCATAACTAGGGGCTGATCCAAGGCAAGCCTGAGCCAGCCCTAACTATAAGCTTTATCAAAAAGGGAAGTCTTTAGCCTGCTCTTAAATGTGGAGAGGGTGTCTGCCTCCCGAACACAAAGTGGGGAGTGCACTATTTTATTTATTTTTATGTCTTAGGTATACTGTATGTTGCATTGTTGGAGGAGCCTGGGAGTTTTTCATTGCATATGAATAAAGCCTTTGAATCTTTCTAACCATGCTGCTCTTATGGAGTAGTTTATATGTATATATACACGTGTGTGTGTGTGTATATATGTATATAGTTAAATTAACAATACCAGGAGAAGGTGGAGAGAGCTGTGAGAGCAAATAGTACTGGCATGAGAGTAACAGCAGAGTAATTAGAAGTGTCGGGTATGATGGTACCTGTATGAATGTATGAATATGGCCCCATTATCATGAGAAGAACCCAAATGTGAATAACTGGGGAAAAAACGGAAATGCTCCTGCCGTTGCAAGACAACATAAATTGGACTGATAATGTGAGAAGAATTACATAAGTACAATAAATTCAGACTACTGTGCGTTCAACCATTAAGCTTTTACATTATTGTCCTGTCTTTGGTCTCGTGACCGGCGTCAAAACAAGAAAGAAGTGGTAAAGTAGTGAAGCCTGCCTCTTGCTTGATTTGATTGGCTGCCTGAGAAAAATGTGATATTGACAACTCTGCACCTTGCACTAAATAGGTGGGAATATTTTTAACTTTCATACGCGCAAGAGAGCAGCGCATGCCAGGTGCACCTTACCAGTTTTGTTTGAGCGTCTTGTAGAGATCTATGATTAGACATTACTTGTCAGCTGGAATGAAAATGACCAATTCTAATAGTTCTCTGACTCTCTTTCTCTTTTTACCAAGGGGGTGTTGACAGGAAGTCTGTGTGTGTGTGTCTGTGTGTGTGTGTCTGTGTGTGTGTGTGTGTGTGTGTGTGTGCGCACTTGTCGTGGTGAGCAACCATGTTCCGAAACAGCCTGAAGATGTTCCTTGGAGGCAAACCCCGCAAGAACAACACTGGTCAGTATCTCTGTGTGTTATTACATGTGTCATTTGTGGACCCTACACCTTGTGTTATGTTCATAAGGATTGCTCTAGTCTGATCGTACAAATACAGTCATCTATCTCGATTCTGATGTCTAGTTGGCAGTTTGCAGATATGTTCTTCTGCTGGTTTCCATGATTTCATACAGCAGCCTCTTTCAACCTCAAAACTCTCTTTGATTCTTTCTCTCTTTCAACAGGTGGCAGTGGCATAGAGTCAGAGGGCTCAGAGGTCAGGATGATGGAGGGATTCACTCGTTCGCTTCCCTCTTCTCCCCTCCTCAACCTTCGTCTAGTCAAAAGAACGGGTAGGACTATCTATCTATATTTAGCAATTCAACAACAATCTGTCATAAATCAAATACAGCAACACACATTCACACAAGACAAAAAAGACAACACACACACAGGGAGAAACAGATGGCAATCTCCAGCTGAACTGTTGGTAGCTACAATGCTAACATTAGCAAAAAAAACATGGCTGCTTGCCAGTGTCGCACTGTATTCTGTGACTGTACAAATGTCTGGCCACAGATGTAATCTGATTGGATCATTGGTTGCTCTGTAAACTCTGTTGTCACACATTCAGACGATCATAGGATAGATGTTAGGCTGCTTTCAAAGTAACATTGGTTCACGACTCCTCAGTGTGTATTCAGCTTTGAAGGGTCTGAAAACGTATTTTCTCAATCAGCTTCCTACTATCAGGGACGTGATCCTACATGAACACACTATTTTCTGCCAATGTTAGGACAGTTTTGGTGTTTTAATGTGAGCGATTTCCTGTATTTTGGTTATGTCTAGATGAGATTTGCGAAACTCTCGCACGATGGTTGAGGTTAGGCATTAACCTGGAATGGTTACGGATAGGATTGCTGTCTCATGAGAGTTTTATTACAATGTCTTGCAAATCGCGGGTTACCATCTAGACTCAACCTTGTACTTTCTGTGACCTCTCACTGGTTTAAAGTGGCTGAAAAAGGTGATGTCACGCATTTCTGTGCACCAATCAGGATTTTAAATCTGAGGACAGTTGGTGGGTTGTTTGGCCCCTTTCAATCAAATCTGATCAAACCACACACTCACACAATTGATGAAGGAGGTTAGTGTTTTTGAT